>NC_084554.2:14312500-14412500 GCF_033978685.3 Nerophis lumbriciformis
ATACATACATATTTGTTTGTTTATTTATATATATATATATATATACATACATATTTGTTTATTTATTTATACATACATATATATATATATATATACGTATATATACGTATATATATATATAAATATATATATACATACATATTTGTTTATTTATTTATACATATATATATATATATATATATATGTGTATATATATATATATATATATATATATATATATATATATATATATATACACACACACACACACATGCATATTTGTTTATTTATATATACTGTGCTGGCCCTGTGATGAGGTGGCGACTTGTTCAGGGTGTACCCCACCTTCCGCCCGAATGCAGCTGAGATAGGCACCCCCCACGACCCCAAAAGGGACAAGCGGTAGGAAATGGATGGATGGATGGATGGATATATATACACACATACATATTTGTTTATTTTTATATATATATATATATATATATATATACACACATACATATTTGTTTATTTATTTACTCATTTTTTTTCTCCCAGAAACGATTATATTTTATTGGAGAATGCAGCTGAGTAGGCTCCAGCACCCCCCGTGACCCCTAACGGGACAAGCGGTAGAAAATGGATGGATGGATGGAGATGCTTTTTTTGTTGAAATTGTGTAGCTGGAGAATATTTTTAGATTGTTTTCTGAAGAAATTAATGAATAAAAAACTACTATAATGCACTTTCTACGAAAGGATGTCAATATAAATGTAATACTTAAGAAATAATGAAAGAAAAAATCCTGTAATGTAAAAAAACATGAGTGAAATATGTAAAAAAACAAAAACGTGAAAATGTTTGTAAATATAAAAGAGCTGATGTAACAGAAACACTGACAATACAATTTTATAATAATAGAAATATGAATGAATATTAATGTGGCGTCCATTGAGCAGTGCTGTTTAGTGTGAGCTATACTTATCCTTAGGCCTCGACACCCCCACTCGGCCCTATTTGGACACAATCCTGACCCCCCAACACTATCCCACCTTGCACACTCACATGTTGACAACTACACACTTTTATAAGTTGGCCATTAGCGCCACGAGGAGCACACTTGACTTTTGACGCACTTACACACTTGACAGCTGCCCCTAAAAGGCCAGACTTAAAAAAAAAAAAAGAAGTGAGAACTGCTCCCCCAGGGGGCGCGCGGACGGCGGCACGTACCCGGCGGTCATGGCGATGTTGTAGAAGGTGAGCCACGCTGTGGCCATGGCGCCTTTCGTTCGCTTCTTGTTGTTGTTTTCTTTCTCCTCCGCCGCGCCGTCCTCCTCGATGGACGCCATGCTGCCGGGGGAGGGGGGCGAGGCTGCCGGGAGGAATGGAGCGGACAGCTGGGACCGGAGGGAGGGGGGCCGTTCGTCGTCGTGTGCTGCCGCCTGGTGGACCTCACTGCGCATGACGGCCCGTCGTCACGTCACATCATAGAAAACCTAGTGGCGTGACGTCAGACGTCGAGTACTCGAATATTATTATTTAAATGTGTCTGTCATCAATTATAATTGGAATTAAATACATATATTATTGAGGGCCGCACGGGTCAACATTAAATAAATAAATGGAATACAATACATAAACATGTTATTAAATAATAAATCAATAAATAAAATAAAATAAAATACATCAATAAAGTACTATCTATCTATCTATCTATCTATCTATCTATCTATCTATCTATCTATCTATCTATCTATCTATTAAATGTGTCATTAATGCAAAAGTACCTTTAATATTAGGGATCTCCGATAATGGCTTTTTGCCGATATCTTATATTCCAATATTGTCCAACTCTTTAAATACCGATACCAATATCAACCGATACCGATATCAACCAATACCGATATATACAGTCGTGGAATTAACACATTATTATGCCTAATTTGGACAACCAGGTATGGTGAAGATAAGGTCCTGTTTTCTAAATTAATAAAATAAAATAAGATAAATAAATTAAAAACATTTTCTTGAATGAAAAAGAAAGTAAAACAATATAAAAACAGTTACATAGAAACTAGTAATTAATGAAAATGAGTACAATTAACTGTTAAAGGTTAGTACTATTAGTGGACCAGCAGCACGCACAATCATGTGTGCTTACGGACTGTATCCCTTGCAGACTGTATTGATATATATTGATATATAATGTAGGAACCAGAATATTAACAACAGAAAGAAACAACCCTTTTGTGTGAATGAGTGTGAATGGGGGAGGGAGGTTTTTTGGGTTGGTGCACTAATTGTAAGTGTATCTTGTGTTTTTTATGTTGATTTAATAAAAAAAATAAATTAAAAAAATGATACCGATAAAAAAAAATGATACCGATAAATTCCGATATTACATTTTAAAGCATTTATCGGCTGATAATATCAGCAGGCCGATATTATTGGACATCTCTATTTAATATGTAAATAATTATTTCTAAATATGATTGGTAATTTATACATTTAATAAATTACTGTTTCATAAATTAAATACTGTAATTATTCCATGATTCAAATAATTATTTCACGATTTAATTGATTATGGACGCCATCATTTCATAATACATGACACATTGAAGTAATTATTTATAGAGTTATCTATTTATTTATTTTGTCCCATTTGGTTCTTGTCAGTTTTTTGTTTTGTTGTTGTTTTGCTGCAGCTGTTACATATACTGTAATATTGTACATGTTAATAATTGGGATTTGTTATATATTGTATATATTATATACCAATATAATAATATAGTATATCAGTATATGTTATATACTGCATATATTATATGTAAATATTACGTATATGTTATATTTTATATTGCTACTATAGTACATTTTAGTCTACTTTATACCTTTTGTTTTCGCCCTCTTTTTGTGCCCTTGTGTGCATTATCCTTTCCATCCAACTGAGCTACTGTGTGGAACAATTTCCCTTGTGGATCAATAAAGTTTATCTAAGTCTAAGTCTAAGTATGAAGGGTCAAATATAACTAATTTTGTTGTATTTTCTTAAGTGCAATGACAATAAAGTGTTCTTCAAATGGGACACAATTTAAAAACAACAACAATAACTTAAATGTGTTTTAAATATTTGTAATTAAATACAAATATATGTTATAAATGTGCCATTAGTTCAAGTAATATTAACATTGTGTATATATATATATATATATATATATATATATATATATATATATATATATATATATATATATATATATATATATAGTAATGTTATAGAATTGTATTGTTTGATTAACTACTGATTTAATTAATTATTTAATGATTTATTTATTTATTGATGACAGTATTTTTTGGGATGTATGTATTTATTGGTCCTTGTCAGTTCTGGGGCTCAAATGTGACCAAATTAAATAAATGAGTAAATCTTTAAATAATTAACTAAATGTGTCATTAGATAATTATAATTGGAATTAAAAACATAAATGTTATCAAATGTGTAATTCATTGATTTAATGCAAAATTAGATTGAATTATTTAATTAGGGAGATCAATATTTATTTAATTATTTAATCAATTCATGTTTTTATGATTTAATTTGTTATTGTAAGATTGAATTAAATATTTCATGAACCTGCTTCATGAATTTATTTTATCGGTCAAACTCAGCGATCAAAGAGTATATTTACCCTGCAGGACAAGAATCATAAAATAATGAATAAATCATAAAATTATCAATTAAATCGTAAAATCAATAATTCAATGAATTAATTGAAATAATTGATTACATAATTAGTGAATTGTGAAGTGAATTATATTTATATAGCGCTTTTCTCTAGCGACTCAAAGCACTTCACATAGTGAAACCCAATATCTAAGTTACATTTAAACCAGTGTGAGTGGCACTGGGCGCAGGTGGGTAAAGTGTCGTGCCCAAGGACACAACAGCAGTCACTAGGATGGGGGAAGCGGGAATCGAACCTGGAACCCTCAAGTTGCTGGCACGACCACTCTACCAACCGAGCTATGCCGCCCCTTTAAATTAAAGTTCCTTTTAAATTTAATAAACAAATGGCACAATACATTTATAATATATGTATATATTTAACATGTTTATTAATAATAACATATAGATTTAATTCCAATTATAATTAATTATTGAGACATTTAAATATTAATTTAAATATGTGTTTAATTAATTTTGTCCCATTTGACCCCCCATATTTAACAACGTTCAGTCTACACATATTTCTGGTAAGTGACTGCCATCTACTGGTAACAGTTATTATTACCAGTCTCCCCCCCCAAAAAACCCATCAAGAAACACAGTAATAGATTTGTGATACATATTTGTTGTATTAACCTGAGAGTGGCACATTTCTACGGTCTTTTCTTCCTGCACATCACATATTTCATCGCTAATAATTGACATTCATGACAAGGATAGTAAAATATACATTCAGTAACGTGTATCATCAAAATATAGATAAAACAAAAAATATAGATTGTCCTTCTTTGGCTGTCTGCTGTATTGCACTCATTGGACACTTAGGAGGAGAAAGTCTCCGTATGTCCAAATGTGTCCCTTTTTATTGTCTCCATGTGGACCAGGACCTCGTGGGTCCAGTCTAGCTGCTCATTGGAAGCCCCGCCGCCTTGCAAGTCACCGCTAGGAGTCACCCAGGCCTCCTGCTGTGGGGTTGGACGTCATTAGAAACATTTTTAGTGGGACCTAAAAGGCCAGGGGGGGCACACATACTTGTCTCCGGTTGTTTCTCACAAATGTAGCCTATGAGGTCTTCGCAAGAGAAGTCGTTCCACAAGCCCTGGTGGACGAGACCTGCGCAGTCCTCCCCGATTTCATGGCCGTGACCCCAGTTGTCAGGCTGGCCGGGCTTCCACTTCCTGCAAACCGACAACATGGGGAGATTTTAGTGTTCAGTTACATGTGGTGCACCTGTAACAGTCCCTCCTGGGTTTAAGATGAGACAGCGTTGTCGAAGAATGGTGATAATCTCTCACCGTCTCTCATTTGCCAATAAAAAATAGCGCGTAAAATCACCCTCAACAGTTTACAAATGCTCTTAATGTGCAGGGGTGAATGTGTTAATGGTTTATGTTTATTTTGAACATGCATACATTTATAACTAGAGATGTCCGATAATATCGGCCTGCCGATATTATCAGGCGATAAATGCGTTAAAATGTATTATCGGAAATTATCGGTATCATTTATTTTATTTTATTAATTTAAAAAAAAAAAAAAAAATTTATTATTTTTTTTTATTTTATTATTATTTTTTATTATTAAATCAACATAAAAAACACAAGATACACTTACAATTAGTGCACCAACCTAAAAAAAAACCAAAAATTATTTTCATTAATTACTAGTTTCTATGTAACTGTTTTTATATTGTTTTACTTTCTTTTTTATTCAAGAAAATGTTTTTAATTTATTTATCTTATTTTATTTTATTATTATTTTTTAAAAGTACCTTATCTTCACCATACCTGGTTGTCCAAATTAGGCATAATAATGTGTTAATTCCACGACTGTATATATCGGTTGATATCGGTATCGGTTGATATCGGTATCGGTAATTAAAGAGTTGGACAATATCGGAATATCGGATATCGGCAAAAAGCCATTATCGGACATCCCTAGTTACAACATGACACATCACATATGTCCTGTTTCTCATTACGACATGTCCGAAAAGGATTAGGAAGAAGCAGAGCTTATAGGGGCGGAATAGCTCGGTTGGTATAGTGGCCATGCCAGCAACTTGAGGGTTGCAGGTTTGATCCCCGCTTCCGCTATCCTAGTCACTGCTGTTGTGTCCTTGGGCAAGACACTTTACCCACCTGCTCCCAGTGCCACCCACACTGATTTAAATGTAACTTAGATATTGGGTTTCACTATGTAAAGCGCTTTGAGTCTCTAGAGAAAAGCGCTATATAAATATAATTAAATTCATTTAATTCTACCCCCTTTTCCATTTCATAGCAATTACTAACACATTTGTTCACTTCCTGTTCTCAATTTGCACACAATTTAAATCCATAAATAATAAAGTTCTCAATTAAATACCGTATTTTTCGGACTATAAGGCGCACTTAAAAATCCTTTCATTTTCTCAAAACTTGACAGTGCGCCTTATAACCCGGTGTGCCTAATATACGGAATAATTTTGGTTGTTAAAGTTAAAGTTAAAGTCCCAATGATTGTCACACACACACTAGGTGTGGTGAAATTTGTCCTCTGCATTTGACCCATCCCCTTGATCACCCCCTGGGAGGTGAGGGGAGCAGTGGGCAGCAGCGGTGCCGCGCCCGGGAATAATTTTTATTTATTGAATTATTTTAATAATTAAATATGGTAATTTTAAATGAATTATTATGATAATTTAAAATTAATTATTTCAAATATATTTATTTTATCTATGGCTGGATGTAATAAGGAGTCAGAAAAAATAAAAATAAAAATACAATAAATTTTGATGTTTTTAGCAAAATATAGTAAAAATGTATTTATTTATTTTTTTTTTTTTTTATTAATAAATATATTTATTTTTAGGTAAGATAAACATAATAATACAATTTATCTCGAGTCTGGATGATTTAGTTCTTGTAACCCTGTTGTCCTCCCGTCGTGAAAAAAGGCTGTCCTCACTCAGGTCCGCAGGGAGCTGGAGGGGGCGTGGCTTCCAGCTCCGGCTGAAAATCGGGTGATTTTCGGGAGAATATTTGTCCCGGGAGGTTTTCGGGAGAGGCGCTGAATTTCGGGAGTGTCCCGGAAAATTCGGTAGGGTTGGCAAGTATGCCCCCATCTTCATTGAGAAGGGAACTGTTGCGAGCGACCTATAACGGTAGGCCGTGATAAAGAGCATATTATGTTTTAATTTGATGGTTATTGGCACATTAGACTGCTGCTCAGAGACAAATTTGGTGTGAGAAAAATACTACGATTAGCAAATTGTAGGGTTAAACAAAATTGCAAGAATCGGTGTGATCGCAACTGTTTAAGGTACGACTTCAAATGGTACAAGACAAGTGTGTACTGACGTGAATTCAGGCTCACTACCGTCCAGCCAGCGCCACGCGTTCTCCTCCTCTCTGTCGGTCAAAGCCATCCAGAAGTAGCCTTTGCCCGTCATCTGCTTCGTCAGCCATTTCTGAGGTGAAGCGCAAGAAACGTTAGATGATGTGTCACCTTTTCAGTAAAGGAGGGAAGATATGCGCACGCTGGGTTCTTAGTTTTCATGCAAATGACTCACCTGTTCCTCCGTATCAGTGATGATCAACAAGGAAGCAGACAGGGATTCACAAGTGATTTTTGCGTCATCAAAACTGTGCAGGTCTTTGGAGAAGAAGTAGCACTTGTCTCTATAGGGGAGCCACTCAGAAGGACAACCTGCAGAACAAGCAAACATATCACTGTTCTTGTTTATATTCATGGATGTGGTCTTGGGGTAGGTGTTACCTGGAGCCCCACTTGTTGGAGAGATGGCTCCATCCTGCAGAGACACTGCACCCACAGGAAAAGCTGATCCACGTATTGGAATTCCTGGTGGCCCAGCTGGCCCTGGAGGCCCCACTGGTCCCTGCAGTCCCCTTGGGCCCTGCTCTCCAGCTGGTCCCATTGGACCTCGGATGCCCGGTGGGCCCTGTGCCCCTTGAGGACCAGGCTGTCCATCTCTGCCATTTAGACCGGCAGTTCCCGGCTCTCCCTTCCCTCCTGGAGGCCCCGCCCTTCCTCCGGATCCTCGAGGACCCTTAGACCCTGGGTTGCCTATGGCGCCTGGAAGACCCTTAAACCCTGGAAGACCCGGTGGGCCTGGAATACCCTGCTCTCCTCTTGATCCCCGTATTCCTGATGCACCCTTTTCCCCTTTTTCGCCCTTATTGCCGGATTGGCCAAACGGCCCTGGAGGCCCTTTGTCCCCCCTTGGTCCTCTAGGACCAGGAGGACCTGAAACAAAAGCAAACAAGTTTAAGTGAAGGAAGTTCAGTTTTAAACAAACAAATAGGGATGTTCATGTCTTGCCTTGTAGGATGGTGAAGTTTGTTATCAACTGGGAGTGCTTGGTATCCACCAGCTTCATCTCCTCCATAATGATGGAGAGGTTGGTGACCTCCTTGTCCAAACGTGTTGCCAGGTCCTCCTGCTTTGATCTCAGGCCGGCCGTGTCGGTTCTTATGTCAACCACGCTGTTGTTGAGGTTCAGTAAGAACTCTGAGTTACGACCCACTGTCTCGGAACTAGAGCGCAGGTCGTTCAAGTTGAGGTTGATGGCGCCCAGGAGCTGCGTGGTGAAGCTGATGTTGCCTGTCACACGGTCAATGCTCTGCTCTGACTCATCTAGCCTGACCTCTAGCTGCTCAAACTTAGAGGCCGTAAAGTTGCTGAAATACTTTTGCTGGTCCAGGATCTGCCTCAGGGCCTTGCCATGGGTGTCAGCTATGCTGCTGGTGTTCTGTAACTGGTTGGACATGATTGTGAGCTGGGATCCAACCTCCTCCAGGCTGTCGTTGTTGGCCTTGGACAGCATTGAGGCATTTGTGGCTAGAACATGGAGGTTGTCTACTTTACTCCTTAGCCACTCGCTATCAGAGCGCGTCTGACGGGTGGTCTGCTCGAGGCTTTGGAAGTCATTGCGGATTTTCTGGATGCTCTGACTGGTGTCATCCACTACCCGGTGCAGAGCACTGATGAGGCCCCGCTGCTGGGCCTGTGTGAGGTTCAGTCCACCAATGTTAAGCAAGACTTGGTTCTGGAGTTTTACCTGCTCGTGAAGATCTGTCTGCAGCCTGATTGTGTCATCTTGCAGACCTTCAACGATGCCGCCGTAAAAATGCAGAGTGACGTTGACGAAGCGCACCGTGGCCGTGTTGCTGTCCAGCAGACCCTGAATAGAACCCTGGAGCCTCTGAATGTCTGAGCCGACGTTTTGGAGTTGGCTTAGCTTGGCCTGGTTGCTGTGGATGTGCTCCTCCATCATTGACACCTGCATCTGAAGAGTCCTGACCTTGTTCTTAAAAGCCTGGATCGCTGTGGTCGTGTTCTCTGACTTTTCCCCAGTTTTATCATCTGAACGACGACATTTGTTCTGTTTAGTCAACAGCAGCTTATTTATATGGAAGGACATTCAAGACACTTACCTAGCTTTAGCAGGTCAGTCTCCACTGCAATAATTTTCCCCCCATAGTTGGCAATGCCTTCAGACACGCTGTCGACTCTTTGTACCACTGCAACCAAACAGCATGAAGTTTGACATCCTCTTTGTCTCGTACTTTATTAGACAAAATGGCCTCCGACCACAGACACCATTTATTAAAAAGGATCAGGGGAAACCACTGAAGCTTATGAACCAATACGAAAAACATCACTGGATACATCTTGAAGTCATAAACACAATAATGGCGCAACTCCCTGGATTAGGTCAAGAGCCAAGTAAAGTAAATAACATCAGATTTAATGAGGCTTTAATTTAGAAAGATACAAAGAGAGTCCGTAAAGAGGGTCTTGGGGGCGATGACAAGACTGAGGATGGGCCAGGAGGTGTCCTGGCAGGGGGCGGGGGTCTTTTGTAAACATGAGGATCAAAGGCAACTGTGGCATGGGATGCTCTTTACGCTCCCACAGGCGACACTGCCGTTCATTTCCTCTGGAATGTGTCTGGGATTTCAGGGAATCAGCATATGACCAGCGCCAGCCTCACCAGGGGAACACGTCCGTTACCTGTGGACCACTTTGTGGACCACTGGGGGACAATAAAGTGATGGCTCTCTACCTCAAAAAAACAGACCTGAGGAATTCAGCTCATTGCGACTGATGTTCTTCATATTGAAATCAGTCTGTGATGAAGTCACATTAAAGCTTTGCCTATGGACGAGAATGATCCAGTAGGATATATAGATGAAACAAGATCCCACAATAAGACAATTCCAAGACATAGTACGAAGTGTACTGCGCACTCTGGTTCTGGACCTGTGTCTGTCTACGCCATGCCAAGGTTCCCTTGAGACAGTAAAAACACAATTTGCCTGGGCTCTTACCAAGGTTGCATTGAGTGCCTTCGCCTCGCGGCTCATCTGGGATCGATTAGATCTGCATGAAAGTGTGCAGCACGGAGCGAGGCGGGACTGCTGAGCTCAGAGCGCTTGGGGACATTGTGCTCGAGACCCACCACCCCAAGACATTAACATAACTTCATCCCCTTTTCAGCACTTCAAAAAAACAACAGCAAGGAAGTTGAACCCCTGGTGAGTTTCGGTAAAATGAACTGAGAGACAGATAATTGCGACTTGAAGGTTCAGTTTATCCTGCATGAGCTAGGCTTTTTCTTTGTTTCGAAAGTTTAGATATGACTGATGCTTACGTGACAACAAGTGTTTTATGACAAGTCGAAAGTCTTTATGATGCGTAAAAAATCCTGGTGTGCTTATGCCAGGCCTGGGCATTTATTTTGACTCGGGGGCCACATTTAGAGAAAAAAATGTGTCTGGGGGCCGGTATATCTACTTTTAGGAACACTGTTTTGAAAAAGACTGTTATGTATAGGGCAATCACTTACTGGAATCGACTTCCACAATATCTGGTATCAATCACCAGCATAGTGGGTTTTAAGAATAGACTAAGAGGAGAAGTATTGCGGAAAGAGATTATTCTAGATTGTACCTAATGTCATGACTGTTTTTATTGACTATCTTATTGATTGTGGGACAAGCAGTAGAAAATGGATGGATGGTACTTTTTCGTCACTTATTGTTTGTCTTTGGTACACTAATGTGTGTATTTTAGGCCATTGGTTCTTTGTTTTATTTTTGCTCTTTTTATCTTTGGTATGAACATTATTATGTAAACTCGAAGTTAATATTACTTGTTTTGGTTCTTTGTTGTTGCTATTTTGGTATTACAACATTTTATTATTTGATCATGTTGTACTGCATTGTAATCTTTTGTTTTGTGATTGTGTGATGTTTTTTACCTGGACCCCAGGAAGACTAATCTCCACTGCGGTGTAGACAAATGGGGATCCTTAATAAACTAAACTAAACTAAACTAATACAAAACCTCACAATAATGTCTGATTGAATGCTAAAAACGTTATGACAGACTGCCTTAAAAAAACAGAATGGAATTTTAAATTTTTTTTATTGAATGAGACACCCAGAATGTACATGAAAATAAACAATGTGGGATTTACAATAATAACTACGAACGATAAAATACTAAATATTGACAACATATGAACGTCTCACCCCCTCTATATCGACATATTTTACAATCAAACAAAACCCACAAAAAATGCAACAAAAAGTGAAATATGAACGCAAAGGGTAAAAAAAAACAACCCACCTATAATCTGATATATTTGATATAGCACTAAGCCTTAGAACTTTGTTGTAAAAATCTCCTTCCGCGTCTGTCTCTGACAACTGCATTTCAGACTGACCGCTCTGGAAACACTCTGTGGAAACGCTCCCCACCCACACTGCTTGGTGCCTCGTCTGAACTGCTGTGACTTACATTACCATAGTAACTAATTAGATTATCATAGTAACTAGTATATCAAGCAAAAGCACAGATTCCAACCATTGAAATACTTTGTATAGTTCGAGACTTACGGTCATTTGAAAACATCACTGCACATCATAATGGCAGCTACAGTTTCCATCTTAAAGATCTAAAAAAATTATTTGGGAATGTCCGGCGGGCCAGATTGAAAACCTTAACGGGCCGCATGTGGCCCCTGGGCCTTAATTTACCCAGGTCTGGCTTATACACATTTTGAAATCTTGGGTTCAGTTAGTAGGATCGAGGGAAAAGGTCGATTCTTCGATGCATTACGATTCCGAACCGATGGACAAACGTCCAAATATAGATTATTTTAGTATGTTAAATAAAGTACCGTATTTTTCGGAGTATAAGTCGCTCCGGAGTATAAGTCGCACCAGCCGAAAATGCACAATAAAGAAGGAAAAAAACATATATAAGTCGCATTTTGGGGGGAAATTTATTTGATAAAACTCAACACCAAGAATAGACATTTGAAAGGCAATTTAAAATAAATAAAGAATAGTGAACAACAGGCTGAATAAGTGTACGTTATATGATGCATAAATAACCAACTGAGAACGTGCCTGGTATGGTAACGTAACATATTATGGTAAGAGTCATTCAAATAACTATAACATATAGAGCATGCTATACGTTTACCAAACAATCTGTCACTCCTAATCACTAAATCCCATGAAATCTTATACGTCTAGTCTCTTACGTGAATGAGCTAAATAATATTATTTGATATTCTACACTAATGTGTTAATAATTTCACACATAAGTCGCTCCTGAGTATAAGTCGCACCCCCAGCCAAACTATGAAAAAAACGGCGACTTACAGTCCGAAAAATACGGTAATACAGACGGTTGAAAAATGTGGAACGTGCGTGGACACACACGGAGAAAAACAGTAGCACGAGGTGACTAGAAGCCATGTTAACTGCTAAGATAGATTGAATGTGAATTAGTGAAACCGCAAAAGAATAAGTGCTTTGTGCACTTCCACAGAAGTCTAACTGAAATCGCGTCACAACAGAGCGTAACCAGTGAAGAAGAGAAAATTATAAGTCAGGGGCAGAATAATATCCACAGTGCAACAAGACTGTGAGCAATAGATGTGAATGGGTCAATACAACTACAGATGGGTACCTTTTTGAGCCGATACAGTACCTATGCCTGGAAATCGAAACCGGTACTCAATGGTAGCAATCTTCGCTACCTGTGTGTGTGTTCATGTCTTAATAAATGGTCATTTGTTTCATTTTAAAACATCTATTTTTCATTGATGATAACTGTGCTATCTAATTGTTGCATATTGTTTTCTTATATTTCTGAGTCTCATTTGCAAGTGTTATAGAGTAGACTTTGCATGCAGTTGCAAACCAAGACTTTAGGTGGCATTAGTGTACAGGCTACAAATTGTTGCTGTAGTCCAGGGGTCGGGAACCTTTTTGGTTGAGAGAGCCATGAAAGCCAAATATTTAAAAATGTATTTCCGTGAGAGCCATATAATATTTTTTAACACTGAATACAACTAAGTGCGTGCATTTTTAAGTAAGACCAACATTTTTAGAGTATAATAAGTCTCTTATTCTTTTTAATAACATTGTTATTCTGAAGCTAACCAATAATAAATAAAATACTTCTTACCATTAGGGATGATGCTCGAAACCGATTTTCCCGGTTGTTCGATAAGAAAAGAATCGAGTCCTCGGACTCGAATCCCTTTTTGAGAACCGGTACCTGTTATCGCATACTTGCCAACCTTGAGACCTCCGATTTCGGGAGGTGGGGGGTGGGGGCGTGGTTGGGGGTGTGGTTAAGAGGGGAGGAGTATATTTACAGCTAGAATTCACCAAGTCAAGTATTTCATATATATACTGTATATATATATATATATATATATATATATAACAAATACTTGACTTTCAGGGAATTCTAGCTATATATATATATATATATTTATTTATTTTATTATATATATATATATATATATATATATATATATATATATATATATATATATACATACATACATACATACATACATATATATATATATATATATATATATATATATATATATATATATACATACATACATACATATATACATATAAATAAGAGAAATACTTGATTGAATTTCAGTGTTCATTTATTTACACATATACACACACATAACACTCATCTACTCATTGTTGAGTTAAGGGTTGAATTGTCCATCCTAGTTCTATTCTCTGTCACTATTTTTCTAACCATGCTGAACACCCTCTCTGATGATGCATTCTGCTTCGTCTCCTTGTTGTGTGCGCAGTTGTGCACTGCACTCTCTAAAAGCCCTAGATGTTATTGTCACATATGCATGTACAGTAGATGGCAGTATTGTCCTGTTTAAGAGTGTCACAACATTGCTGTTTACAGCAGACAAACTGCTTTACGGTAGACGAAAACGTGACTGCTGTTGTTGTGTGTTGTTACCGCGCTGGGAGGACGTTAATGAAACTGCCTAACAATAAACCCACATAAGAAACCAAGAACTCGCCCTCCATCATTCTACAGTTATAACGTGATTGGGCAGGCACGCTGTTTATATTGTGGGAAAGCGGACGTGAAAACAGGCTGTCGACACGTCACTCAGGTCCGCCTGAATTTCGGGAGATTTTCGGGAGAAAATTTGTCCCGGGAGGTTTTCGGGAGAGGCGCTGAATTTCGGGAGTCTCCCGGAAAATCCGGGAGGGTTGGCAAGTATGCGTTATCGAGACCACTATAGTAAAGAAAAAGAGTTGGTTCTTTATTCGAATCCCTGGGAACGAATCCCGTCCCGACCAGAAATGCCCCGTGGGACATCACAAGAAATGACGTCACGTAGCTCAGTCATTAGGCGCAGATAGGGAAAGCAGGAAAAAAATGGACCGGAAAAAGCGCTCCAAGGTGTAATAAAGTTCAAAACAAAAGGTATAATCCAATGAATAACTTTACTGAGAGATTTGAGCAGGGTACAAACACATGACGAACACTTTTACGACCAACCGGAAACATAGCAACCAGGCTAGCAACGCACCTCCTTTACGGCAGCTGTCGCAACGTTCTTAAAGCAACCGCAGCACATACATCCATCCATCCATCCATTTTCTACCGCTTATTCCCTTTGGGGTCGCGGGGGGCGCTGGAGCCTATCTCAGCTACAATCGGGCGGAAGGCGGGGTACACCCTGGACAAGTCGCCACCTCATCGCACGGCCAACACAGATAGACAGACAACATTCACACTCACATCCACACACTAGGGCCAATTTAGTGTTGCCAATCAACTTATCCCCAGGTGCATGTCTTTGGAGGTGGGAGGAAGCCGGAGTACCCGGAGGGAACCCACGCAGTCACGGGGAGAACATGCAAACTCCACACAGAAAGATCCCGAGCCCGGGATTGAACCCAAGACTACTCAGGACGTTCGTATTGTGAGGCAGATGCACTAACCCCTCTGCCACCGTGAAGCCCAGCACATACATATATATACAAAATATATCTCCCTTTTTGAACTTTTGTTTTTCTTTCCTTGTAAACAAAACAAACTCACACTGTATATGTGTTGTCTGTCTAATTATAAATAATGCAGACGAGGCGTGTTGGCTGAGTTCTTGACGTTTACTTTCACAGCGTGCTCATAACCTCATTCTTAGCTGCCGGGTGGCGACATGCAACGACACTTTTCGGGGCTACCGCGCATGCTCGTCACTCCCGTTGCATGCTGGGTAGTGTAGTTGTTATATTCCCTAGCTCATAACATCACATCTTTCCCCCTATAAAGAAATAATGTTAACTCAATAAAGTGTATTTCTTTTTTTAGCTTTAACTTTTCATTTTTTAGCATTGTAACCATGTTTGCAAATAACTTTTCTCTTCATAGAATTTTCTTTCAATAAAGAAATAAAGTGCAAAAATGTCAAAGCATCATAACAAACAGTTATGTCAAATAGCAGCAGAAGTGCACTTTTTGGAGAGCTGTGTTATTTTCAGTTTTGTGCCCAAGGGACTGATTTTATTTAACACTATATTACTATTTATACACCTATAGTGATCACAGAGACAGGTTGTTTTTGTGTTACTGTATATATTTGTTTTTCTGAAAAATCCCACTTAATATACTTAGGGTAACAACAGTCAATATTTATTTATTTTATTTTATTTTTTTTAGGGGGGTAACAGTCAATATTTATTTATTTATTAGATTAAATTTTTTTCTTGTATAATAAAAGTGAGCTTTTGTTAAACCAAATATTGTGTGTTTTTTCCATATACAACAACCTATCTGGACTCGATAAGAGAATCGATAAGGAATCGGTTCGATAAGAGGATTCGATAATAGGCTCGAACTCGATAATTTCTTATCAAACATCATCCCTACTTACCATTAATGCGACTTCTAGAACAGGTGCGGTAGAAAACGGATGGGTGGATTAAAATGCATGAGAATGTTTAATATTTTCAACGTCATTGTGATTACCAGCGGAATTATTAATTACTTGTTGTGTTAAGCAATGTCAGGTAAGATTAATCTGAGAGCCAGATGGAGTCATCAAAAGAGCCACATCTGGCTCGAGAGCCCTACCCCTCTTGTAGCCAATTAGTAGTCTTTGCCATCAAATTGAATATATCTGTGTTTTTTGTTGAGTGCTACAAAGTGTTTATACTGTTAATATTGTACTTATTACATGCCAGCTGTTTGATTGTAATATGCATCTTAGTTGTAGTTTTCATTAACACATTTTAAGATGTTAAAATCGGCATGTAAAACTGCTAATGCTAATCGGTAGCATGTATATGGAATATTCAATGTAAATTAGCGTCGAGCTAGCACATTTTGAAAAATGGAGCCTAACTGTACTCTCAGCATTTTCTATCAGGCATGCTTGCTTTGTTGGCATGGAAAATTGATCTACATGGAGACAGTCTGGCTGAGTCTGCTCTGAGTGCTTATTTCCCTGCCAAGTGTTTGAACCGGACGTGGCATCACGAGCAACAAAGGTATCAAAATATGCTACCATTTGATTTTATGTGAATCGGTAACCCGTAGTACAGACTGAATTCGATCTGTACCAGTTCCAAAAGGTCCAGCTCCAGTGAAGGTAAAAGGTCCCTGGGCGAGTTTATCAAGATGTCCATCAGTATTTGACACCCAGCACAGATACAATTTGGTACACATCCCTGAACTGGACCATTTTTGTATTATTTTTGGTATGGTATGGCATGCTCTTTATCAGAGGTGGGTAGAGTAGCCAGAAATTGTACTCAAGTAAGAGTACTGTTACTTTAGAGATTTATTACTCAAGTAAAAGTAATGAGTAGTCACCCAAATATTTACTTGAGTAAAAGTAAAAAGTATGTTGTGAAAAAACTACTCAAGTACTGAGTAACTGATGAGTAACATACACACACATATCATATATATATATATATATATATATATATATATATATATATATATATATATATATATATATCTCCTGACGATTGAGGGTACCCCCCCTCATGAAACAGGCCTGTAGAGATGAAATAGTCTTGTGATTTTTTCCCACACATACATATATATATATATATATATATATATATATATATATATATATATATATACACATATATACACATACATTGATATATACATATATATACACATATATACACATACATTGATATATACAGTATCATTTATATTTATTTATTTTGCCGTTTTTGTTTACATGTTAAAGGTGTTTTAATGAATATACATGCATGTTTAACACATATAGATTCCTTTCTTTCATGTTGACAAGAATATAAGTTGGTGTATTACCTGATTCTGATGACTTGCATTGATTGTAATCAGACAGTAGTGCTGATAGCGTCCACGTTTTCAAATGCAGGAGAAAAAAAGTTCCTCCTTTCTGTCTAATACCACATGAAAGTGGTTGGTTTTTGGTATCTTATTTGTCCAGCTTCCATATTCGTTTTCACACACTTTACAAGAAATACATTGGCGGCAAATTCCGTAGCTTGCTAGCTTGTTTGCGCTGGCTTTCGGAGACTCTTATTTTGAAAGCGCAGGCGCGATGGAGCGGCACTTTTATTGTGAAGACAGGAACTGTGCAGTCAGTCTTTAGGCTTGTGACGGGATGTACGTTTGAAATAAAAAAAAATATTTTTTCCTTCACACTTTTGATTGATTGATTGAAACTTTTATTAGTAGATTGCACAGTACAGTACATATTCCGTACAATTGACCACTAAATGGTAACACCCCAATAAGTTTTTCAACTTGTTTAAGTCAGGTCATGTGACCGCCTGGCTCTGTTTGATTGGTCCAACGTCATCAGTGACTGCATCTGATTGGTGGAACGGAGTCAAACGTCACTAGTGACTGCATTTTATTGGTGGAACGGAGTGAAACGTCACCAGTAAGGCAGACACTTTGAAGGTCTGTCTGACAGACCAAAACAAACAAAGCGTGCATTAACAGATCGATAAAAATTAGTAGCGAGTAGAATGTAGATAAAAGTAGCGGAGTAAAAGTAGCGTTTCTTCTCTATAAATATACTCAAGTAAAAGTAAAAGTAAGTTGCATTAAAACTACTCTTAGAAGTACAATTTATCCCAAAAGTTACTCAAGTAGATGTAACGGAGTAAATGTAGCGCGTTACTACCCACCTCTGCTCTTTATTGTCATTGGAACGATGATGGACCACCAGCTACGGCACCATGTAAAAGGTGGGAAAAAGGTAGACGCTGGGGGAGGATGAGTTAAAAAAAAAATATTTTCTTGTCTGTTCAGGAATTTCCGATCGTGCCAATTTACGCAAATTCAACAAGTCCCTGTAAATTATGTGTGGTCTCGCAACTTTGTTCATTGCCCGAATATTTTGGCCAATCAAAACTGTCTCTGAGTGGCGCTCAAATGCGCGTGTCAACTGTCTAATCAAAATTTATGTTTATTTATTGTGTCGATGAAGCATGAAAAAAAACATGTAACAGTATATTAACTATTTTAATCTCAAACGACACAATTGTCGTCCTCCCGCAAAAATCAGACATACTTGCGGTTTCTGTCTACAGCGCTAAGCCTACTGGGTAATTTCGTATATAAAGCAGCGGTTCCCAAAAGTTTTGCCTCTAAGGCAGACCCGGGCAAAATACGGCCAATGTTCCCTCTAATTTTTCATGTGACGTGCACACTGTGGCTACACCAGCAGCACACCTGTCCCAAATCTGACTAAATAACAAGTTCAATCTCCATCCATCCATCCATTTTCTACCGCTTGTCCCTTTCGGGGTCGCGGGGGGTGCTGGAGCCTGCATTCGGGCGGAAGGCGTGGTACACCCTGGACAAGTCCCCACCTCATCGCAGGGCCAACACAGATAGACAGACAACATTCTCTTATTATTATAATCAAATGACAGCAGTCATTTCCATTTCTAATATAAGTGTTTCGGCCCACTTACAATGACAATAACAAAAAATATTGTTTTTCATGAACTGTGTATTTGTATTGTTTGTCTGGGTGGAGGTCCTGCTTTGGAAATAATTTGTACCCCTTTCAGACATTGCATTTAGTTCCCATTAAAACATTCACATGTTGCACAATGAGATGTAAGCAGGGGATCATGTGTACATTCCTGCAACTTCCTGTTTGTAAAAAATATATTTTTATTAGTATTTATTTAATATCCTAACAGCATTTCATGATTAATATTTATAAATTAAGATTCCTAATAAATGACACTAGAATAAGCACACATTTGATTGGTAAATCAAATGTGTGCTAACGACCTGGAATGACACTTTATGTGTCGTGTTGGAGTTGTCCGACTTTTTGTGTGGCTGTAAACGCATCACTGGCTAAGTGCCATATGTGCATGTGTTGGCGCAAGTGAGAAAGAGCGAGCGGCTGCTGTTGATATAACAAAGTTGCTTTTGGTCTGGTTTGTACTGCAGAAACTGACCAGTTTTTCTAGATATATTTTTTTTACTAATGTTTTGGTGATGTGTTTATGGCCGACAATAAAGAGTTTTGCTCAGTAAAGTGATAGATGGAATTCATGGCTTCAAAGAGTCTCGACAGACGTTACAATATTTGAACAATGATGACGAAACTGTTTTCTCTGTCGTGTCCGTGTCGTGTCGAAAATTGTTATGCGCTTATTTTTTTATATGATTTTGTGCGTGGCATAGATTTGCCGTGCGCAGAGGACGCTTGAGCAGTGCGCAATTGCACAGGCGCGCACCTTAGAGGGAACATTGCATGCGGCCCATTAAGATTTTCAATCCGGCCCGCCGGACGTTCTACATAATTTTTTTTAGACCTTTAACATCACACCGCAAAAAGTCAGAGTTCAAAAGCAAGAAAAAAAAATACAAATATTAGGGGTATTTTATTTGAACTAAGCAAAATGATCTGCCGATAGAACAAGAAAATTTGGCTTGTCAAGACTTTCCAAAACAAGTAAAATTAGCTAACCTCAATGAACCAAAAAATACCTTCAAATAAGTATATTCTCACTAATAACAAGTGCACTTTTCTTGGTAGAAAAAAAAAAGACCTTTTTGCTCAATATGTTGGAAAATATTCTTAAATTAAGTAAATGCTAGTGCCATTATCTTGACATAATGATATGCGCTCGGCATCATGATTTTTTTTTCATGCTTCAAGTAAGAAGTTATTACTTTAAAAAAGTAGTTTTATACTTGTGAGTGTTGATGACACAGCTTTGCAACAGTTGATATTCTAGTTTCAAGCATGTTTTACTCAATATAGGTCATAAAATCTCAGCTACTAGCTGTAATATCTTACTGAGATAATCTAGGACAAAGACCCTTAAAACAAGTAAAACACTTTAACATAAAATCTGTTTAGTTATCAGACAGAAAATAAGCAAATATAACCCTTATTTGAGATACATAATCATACTTACATTTCAGTTTTTGCAGTACAAAATTGTAGCCACCATAATGATGTGCAGTGCTGTTTTTAAATGACCGTAAGATTTGAAATATAGAAAGTATTTCAATGGTTGAAATCTGCGCATTTGGGTGTTATACAAGTTATTACGGTAATCTACGTCACAGCAGCTCAGACGAGGAACAAAGCAGAGTGGGCAGGGTTTGTTTTCGGAGCAGTCAGCCCAAAACGCATGTGTCAGGAACAGATGCGGAAGCTAATTTTTACAACAAATGTCTGCATAAAAGTGATAATATATCATATTGTAGGTGTTTATTACCCTTTGCATTCATATTTTGCTGTTTGTTTTATTTTTGTTGTGTTTTGCTTGATTGTAAAAGATGTCTATCGAGGAGTTGGTCTGAGAAGTAAAAGAGGAGCGATGTTCATATGTTGTTAATATTCACTGTTTTATTGTTCATAGTTAATATTGTAAATCCCACTTCCTTTATTTTAATGTACATTTTGGGTGTCCCATTCAGTAAAAAAAAAACTTCCATTCTGTTTTTTTTAAGGTGGTCTGTCATAACCTTTTTAGAATTCTATTGGACATTGTGACTTTTGGTATTAGGTGTTCCTGGAAAAAAGGAACCCAACCACACATACTGTACAGCAGATTTAAATGTGTATATATCATTTATACACACATACATATTGGCCCCCCCAGAGACATTTTTTCTCTCAATGTGGCCCCCGAGTCAAAATATTTACCCAGCTCTGCTCTAAGGACCAAAACAAAAAGGTGCCAATTGTCATGTTCTGTGGTCTGGATTATGTTTTGTTATTTTTTGGACTCTTTTAGTTCCTGTTTGCGCTTCCTTGTTTGTTTTGTCACCATGACGACTCATTAGTTTCACCTGCCTCTTGTGTCCCGGACGCGCATCTGTTTGTAATCACCGATATTATTTAAGCCTGTCGTTGCCAGGTAGTCGGTCTGGCGACATTGACTGTTCATTTCATGCTCTGTTGATGTGTTTTTCATGCTCTGTTCATACCATAGTTCAGTGGTCCCCAACCTTTTTGTAGCTGCGGACCGGTCAATGCTTGAAAGTTTGTCCCACGGACGGGGGGAGGGGGGGGGGGGGGGGTGGTATTTTACTTTGTTTATTTATTTTTTGTCATAAAGAAATACAATCATGTGTGCTTACGGACTGTATCCCTGCAGACTATATTGATCTATATTGATATATAATGTATATATTGTGTTTTTATGTTGATTTAATAATTCATTTTTTTTAATTTTTTTAATTTTATTTTTTTTAATTTCTTGTGCCAATCGGTCCGCTTACTGGTACTGGGTTGGGTACCGCTGCCATAGTTCATTCTGCTCGTTTCATGCCACAGTAAGTGTTGTTTGTTTTATGTCCATAGTTTACTCTAAGTGTTAGTTTTGTTTCCTTCACTAAGTTGTGCCTTCGCCTTGAGCACTTTTTGTTTGTACCCCTTTTATAGTCATAATTAAAAATGTTCCTACCTTCAAGCCTTGTCCGATATAGTCCGTTTGCTTCCTGGGAAAACAATCCTCGCAGTAAGCTGCGAAAACCACCCCGTCATGACACAAATGGCCCATGGGCCAAACACAGCGATGTTAGGCATACAGCTTCACAATGAGTGAGTAGTTTAATCCCATACCGCCATTATTTAAGGTAGTGGAAATAATCACGTTCGATAGGTGGCGACTTGTTAAACTTGCGGACATGTCATCAATGATGATGTGAGCTTAAAAAGACTATGCATATGTACTACATTTTGGTAAGCCACCCTTAAACGGGCCAAACGGAATGACTCGGCGGGGAAAATTTAGCCCACGGGCACTACGTTGGGCACCCCATATAAACATTTAGTACTGTAACACACTGGCTTCCTCACTTCCTAGTTTATTTATATTTTCATTTAACCATTATTTACCAAAGGTAAGACAATTAAGAACAGCTTTTCATATCAAATGCGGACCAAGCAAAGAGGCAGCATTTACATGTTAGAGATGTTGAAGTGTGATGATCATCTCGCATCGTCTCTCATGTGACACAACAAAAATGTGCACTTTAGATGGCTATCAACAGTTCAAAAATGCTCTTGGAATGTGGGCGTAAATGTGTTGGAACATAAATGAATGTTTTAGGTCAGGGGTGTCAAACTAATTTTAGCTCAGAGGCCGCATGGAGGAAAATCTGTGCACACGCGAGCCGGACTGATAAAATCATGGCATTAAAACTAAAAAATAAAGACAACTTCAGATTGTTTTCTTTGTCTTACTTTGGCCAAAAATAGAACAAACACATTCTGAAAAAAATATTTTAAAAAGCGGTAAAGTTTAGATCCATGAAGGAAAGAAGAAAGTGAATGAATGTTTATAACTGAATACATTTACAAATGCATACAAATTTGTTTTCTTTCATTTTTTTTTTTTTAATGAATTAAGTAACATTCATGACAACCTTTTTAAAAAACACAATATAGAATGTGAGATATAACAGGATAATGCATACATTTATCATTTGGTTTCAAAACGCTTACAAAAAAGTGGGACCCCATTTTGAAAATTCCTAGCGCCAACACTGATGGAGTATTGGCGCGTGCAAAACAGCAGGCGGCTGTGGCCTGCGGGCCGGTTCTAATACTAATCAAATATCATCACTTTGCACATGGAGAATGCCTGTAACTTGTGGACGACAGAGTAGATAGCGGACAATAGGAAAGCCTTTGATGGTTTCTGTGTATTATTATTATTAATCATTGCTATTACTAGTTATACATAACTAAAACAGCACAGTGATTTGACAATGAGCTCTGGTGAGCTACTTTCAAGTTTGTGCGATATAAAACGAATAAAATATCAATATGTTTTCCAATTTCTGTTGAAATCCAATGCTTTTTTATGTCAAGGTTACAACTTTTGGCGCAACTTTCTAAAAGAGCTGCCCCGAATTCAGGTATATTAGGCCGCAACAATGCACAAGAAATGGAAGGAATGGAGGCTTGGCATAGCTTTATATCCAAACACAGCCAAGCAAAGAGGCAGCATTTACATGTTAGAGATGTTGAAGTGTGATGATCTTCTCGCATCGTCTCTCATGTGCCAACAAAAATGTGCACTATAGATGGCTATCAACAGTTCGAAAATGCTCTTGAAATATGGGAGTAAATGTGTTGGAACATAAGTGAATGTTTTAGGTGGACATAGAGAATGCCTGTAACTTGTGGACGACAGCGTAGACAGCGGACAATAAGAAAACCTTTGATGGTTTCTTTCTATTATTATAATTAATCATTGCTATTACTAGTTATAAATAGTTAAAACAGTACAGTGGTTGGACAATGAGCTCTGATTATGGGCTTTTACTGACAATGAGTATCTACTTTTGAGTTTGGGCGATATAAAACGAGTACAACATCAATATGTTTTCCAATTTCTGTTAAATCCAATGCTTTTCTAGGTCAAGGTTACTGTCATGTCTGTGTGATCATGTTTTGTTTTAGTCATGTTCGGTTTTGTTTTTCGACTTTTTGTGCACTTTTGTTTGTTTTGTCACCATAGCAACCATTTTCACCTGACACGTCACACACCTGTTTCACGTTTTGAGTCACGCACCTGTTTTCACTAATCATGTCTGTAGTATTTAAGTTCATTATTTTCAGTTTGTCTTCCTGGCGACATCCGCATTCATACCCCTGTCACACTCTGTTTACCTCTGCGCACTTCTTGCCATGTCCAAGTAAGTTTTCTTTATTCATGCCATAGTTTGCAAGTTTTGTTTCATTGTTCATAGTTTCTGCCGTTGTGCAAGTTTTGTGTTTATAGTCAAGTTTTGTACTTCCGCCCTTGTGCGCGCCTTTTGTTTGCTTCTTTTTTTGTAGTTATAGTGTTAAAATAAATCATGTACTCCCCTTCGCGCCACTTATGGTCCAAATCATTTGCACCTCGGGAGAACAAACCACCCCACAGTCCAAGTCATGACAGTTACAACTTTTGGTGCAACTTTCTAAAAAAGCTGCCCCAAATTCAGGCATTTTAGGCCGCAACAAGCACAAGAAATGGAAGGAATGGGGGCTCGTCATACCTTTGTATCCAAGCACGGCCACAGCGATGGTGAGGATGGTGCACAGCACGTAGAGCAAAGCTATGGAGGTCTTCAGTGCCCAATCATTCTTACACTTAGTGCACTCGGTGCCCTCCTGGATCCCTGTGTCGGGTCGGGAGGGTGGGGGGAGAAAAAATCCAAGCTTTAGACTTTCCATTGTTGCTTTTTTTTACATTTTGATATTGTCACCACCACAACTCCAGTCCACATCTGGACAAACAGCGCCTGGAGCTTACATTAAACAGTCCCCCCCCCCCCATGGCCGTGGGTGGTGAAGGGGCAGGGGACAGCAAAACAACCCCCCCACAGACCTGATTACACTCAGGCTTATTTGCCTCCTCAGGCCCACCAGGGGGAAAAGATTTCAACAAACTTGATGAAGTCAATAAAATCACCACTCCAATGTGGACCTTGGCTTGCTTCTCTTATAACACCAGAACTGGAGTCCACCTAAAGATCTGAGGCGGAACACTGTGGACGACGTAGTGCTTATGGCAACACAGCTGTGTTTGATTTACATTTAGGAAGTATGTGAGAAGGAGGCTCGAGTTTACACCTGCAACAAAACCCCACATCAACCCGGAGCTTTACTTCCAACAAGGGTGCACAAAAACTTTAAACAATCCTCCAAAGCAGTGTTTTTCAACTAGTGTGC
Organism: Nerophis lumbriciformis; assembly: GCF_033978685.3. NCBI lineage: Eukaryota > Metazoa > Chordata > Actinopteri > Syngnathiformes > Syngnathidae > Nerophis > Nerophis lumbriciformis. Next base: position 14,337,739 of record NC_084554.2, read on the forward strand.
CGTGAGATACAGTCTGGTGTGCCGTGGGAGATTATCTAATTTCACCTATTTTGCAAACCAGTAATTATAGTCTGCAAATGGTGTGTTGTTGTTGAGTGTCGGTGCTGTCTAGAGTAACCGTGTAATACTCTTCCATATCAGTAGGTGGCAGCCGGTAGCTAATTGCTTTGTAGATGTCGTAAACAGCGGAAGGCAGCGTGCAGGTAAAAAGGTGTCTAATGCTTAAACCAAAAATAAACAAAAGGTGAGTTCCCCTAAGAAAAGGCATTGAAGCTTAGGGAAGGCTATGCAGAACGTAACTAAAACTGAACTGGCTACAAAGTAAACAAAAACAGAATGCTGGACGACAGCAAAGACTTACTGTGGAGCAAAGACGGCGTCCACAATGTACATCTGAACGTGACATGACAATCAACAATGTCCCCACAAAGAAGGATAAAAACAACTGAAATATTCTTGATTGCTAAAACAAAGTAGATGTGGGAAATATCGCTCAAAGGAAGACATGAAACTGCTACAGGAAAATACCCCCAAAAAAGAAAAAGACACCTAAATAGGAACGCAAGACAAGAACTAAAACACTAAACACAGGAAAACAGCAAAAAACTCCAAATGAGTCACAGCGTGATGTGATGTGACAGGTGGTGACAGTACACCTACTTTGAGACAAGAGCTATAGTGATGCATGCTTGGTTATGGTTTAAAGTCATATCCAACAATTGCGACAACGACTTTTTACTGTCAACTGAGTTTAGTTTTTTAATGATTTCTGCTGGTGGTGTGCCTCCGCATTTTTTCAACGCTCAAAATGTGCCTTGGCTCAAAAAAGGTTGAAAAACACTGCTCCAAAGGATATGGTGACATCACGCTTATTTAAAGCTTGAAAATGATGACCGACGCGGAGGAATCCCCAAACTTTGCATTGCATCTCCCGCCTAATTCCTAAAAATGTAGTTTATGTACTGTAAATATGTGTCAGTTTCTATGGTAAGCGATGAGGTCACAAGCTCCTTGCCTCAACAACACGCTTCCAGAAAGCAGATGTACTGTATTGAACTCATCGGACGAGTTATTGCAAGTCCAGTCCAGCTTTATGTAACCTCAGACCTCATCTTCAACGAGTTTCTGGGGGGTGGGAGGTGGAGGCCCCGCGACGAACATCCGCCGCCGCGTGTGGGCAACCAGTTACGCTTGTGGACACGAATCAGTGACTTTCAGTGAAGTGAAGTAAAGTGAAGTGATTTATGCTTACAGTGACCTTAAAGTGCAGCTTTTATTGAAAACAAACCTACAGAAAATAGTTCTGCGCTAGTGGATCTTAGAATATGACAGTGATGTACTCTTAAACCATGAGTTCCTTGTAGGGTTGTCAAAGATACCAGACTTTCAGCGGTCATGTGTTGCCCTGGGTAACACACGGCACACTGACAAAGCTTAACCTATTTTTACTATAACAATCTACAAGGTTAATATAGCTGGCTTCTCTTTCTTCCCCTCCATTTATCTGCTTTCTTTTGTATTTCAAGTTATCATTACATGTATGTATTGTTGCAATTAAACAATTGTATTATTGATAATAGAGGTAAATTATTGTTATTATTCATCATCAATAGTGCTATTTCTATTGTCCTGTCCAGCTTCTCAGGCAAATCATATAGTTGATTTAAATGCCCATATCGGCTGTAAAAATTTACTTTACAAAAGAGAAGTGTGGGATACTTCTCTTGTTGCCCTATTTGACTTTATTAAATGTATTTATATTATCATTTGGTGCAGCCGGGCGGGGCCGGAGCAGGAGGGAATAGAAAGAGAAAAAAGGAAGACAGAGGGGGAAAGTGTGGTGACAAGAAGGGGATAAGACAGAGAGACAAAAACAACAGCTAACACAACAATAACAACAATAGCAACAACAACAACAACAATAGAGCAACATCAGCAAATACGATATGTACAAATATGATAATAAAAGTGATAGCAAAGAAGCAGTTAGTGAAATAAATAATAATACAGAAATGACAATGAGCATTATTACACTACAAATGGAGCAATACAAATACCAATAGAAATAGCGCTATTGATAATGAACAATACCAATAATTTACCTCTATTATCAACAATACAGTACTTCAGATGCAACAATACATATATGTAATGATAACGAGAGATACAAAAGAATGCAGAAAAATGGAGGGGAAAAAAGAGAAGCCAGCTATATTAACCTTGTAGATTGTTATAGTAACAATAAGTTAAGTTTTGTCAGTGTGCCATATGCTACCCAGTTTACCCTAGGGTAACAACGTTAATTTATGTTTGATGAAACGTAATTATATGCACGAGTGTATGTATGTATAGGTACTTGTATATGTACAGTATGGGTATATGTATGTTTGTACAGTAAGTGTATATGTACAGTATGTGTATATATATGTTTGTACAGTGAATGTGTGTGTGGATGTACGAACTTTGAGTATGTACTGTATTTGTGTATGTATGTGGGAGTGTAGGTACCTATGTATGTATGTATGTATGTATGTATGTATGTATGAATAACTGTGTGTATGTGAGTATATGTGTATTTGTATGCATAATATATTTGACTCCCAGTGTGTGTGGGAGCCAGAGTACGGCCCCAGCCACCCAGAGAGCCCAACCCACAAACACCAGGGAACAAGGGACCACCGGTCCTAATGCTCCATTTGTAGTGTAATAATGTTCATTGTCATTTCTGTATTATTATTAATTTCACTAATTGCTTCTTTGCTGTCACTTTTACTATCATATTTGCGGATGTTGTTCAATTGTTGTTGTTGTTGTTATTGTTGTGTTTGCTGTTGTCTCTCTGTCTTATCCCTCTCTTGTCCCCACAATTTCCCCCCTCTGTCTTCCTTTTTTTTCTCTTTCTATCCCCTCCTGCTCTGGCCCAGCTGCACCAAATGATAATATAAATACATTTAATAAAGTCAAATACAAATAAGGCAACAGGAGAAGTATCCTACACTTCTCTTTTGTGAAGTAAATCTGAACAGTCGATATGGGCATCTACATCAACAATATGATTTGCCTGACAAGCTAGACAGGACCAAAAAAAAAAAGATAAAAAAAAGACTTTCAGAAGTCGATACTAGTGTTGTCCTGATACCAATATTTTGGCACCAGTACCAGTACTAAAATTAAGGAAGGAAGGCAGGGTACAACCATGTAGGGATATATTTGTTTATATATTTATTTATGTACATATATAAAGCCTATACATATATGTGTACACATTATAATAATAATATAATGGATATATAATTAATATATATTATATTATATATTATGGTCATTAAGAGTATTTGAAAGTTCAACTCCTACCTTGTTTACTTGCATGACAACTTTCTTAAAGTTTTGTGATCAATCAGAAATATCAAGCAGCTAAAATGTGCCAAACATGTATAAGTGTGGAGAGAGTGTTTTGCATTTTTCAGATCATCCCTTGTAAAGGATTTACAATGATTTTAACAATTGTTAATAGTTGTTATCAGTTTATGCTGATAGGACGTTGTTTATAATATCCACAAAGTTCAGTGTTTTGTGTAATGTGTGACTATGTTGATGACATTTTTGTGCTAGTTGCATTGTTTTTTTCCCGCACCATGACTAGGGAAGGTTGTTTGGATTGTGACATATAATCAACAGCTATGCTGTACATGATTCGAAGTATAATGAATGGTCACTGACTTTAGTTACTCTCAATAATTAACGAAAGGCGTCACAACGCTAGCTGTCAGACTGCATACCGCGCCCTACCAAATTGCATAATAATCACGTGTTGTCTCGCGGGCCAAATTATAGATACCGGCAGACTGTAGTTTGATCTAAAAGCTGTTAAGCAAATTTGTTATTAAGCACTGATTTACTTTTTTTAACCACTGCTAGGTAAAATGTGTTCAAGCTAATCAGTTCCTCCAGGATTTTGCAGAATTTCTGATTGTTGCAGCCTGAAAATGCCTGAATTCACAGCAGCTTTTTCAGGAAGTTGGGACAAAAGTTGCAATGATTTTTTTTTCTTCAACAACATTGGATTAACATAATTTTATGAATTTGTTTTAAATGTTCCGTGTAACCTTATCCTCTAATTACATAAAGAAACCCCACCAATGCCTGCCTTATTGTCCAGTCTGTTTTGTTGTCCTCAAGTTGCAGACATTCTCCGTGTATGTTTTACACTTGAAAAGTGTTTGTCCAGCTTAAATATTAATTTATGTTCCAACATTTTAAGGGCATTTGTAAAGTGTTGAGAGCGATCTATAGTGCTAATTTTTGTTTGGTAAATGAGAAATTATGAGAGATTATCATCACACTTCAACATCTCTAGCATGTAAATCTTGCTCGGTGTGCATTGAAAAATATGTTCTTAATTGTCTTACCCTGGATAAATAAATCTTAAATATATAAACACATGTAAACTAAGAAGTAAATGTTCCTGCTTCGTCTACACAAGAAACAAACTTACATTTTGATTAGACCGTTGACTAATTGTCCAAAACATCAGTGTAAAATGCCTGCATTGCACAAAGTTAATTGGCGCGATCATGACATTGCAATTAATTGACATTGTTTTGTCTACAGGTGAGGTTTCGGTTGAACTAATGTAAGAAAAAAACGAGTAAAATCAGCCAAAAATTCACGTTGGGTTGCGGCACCATCCACCGCTTTCTTTTTCGGCTCTGGTAAGACTCAGCGGCATTAAGACAAACAAGTCAGCTTTCCAGAAAACTACATCCACAGCGACGAATGGACTCGCTCGGCGGAGGGATTAGGGGCGTGCCGAGTGACTCGGGGTTGGGTTACAAAGCAAAACATGGCAGTTTAAAACCCTGCAAACGTTGCAGCTCTGCTTGCGTCCGGGGCCTCCACCTCATTAGCATCTCGAGATACGACACCAGCCAGCACGGTCCAATTCCTTGAGGCAACGCATGCGAGCAGGAGTTAAAAACACACACCGGGGAACTTCATCCAACAGAAACAATACAACCGCTGCTCTGAACTTAGTGCAACAAAGAAGAGGTGATACTCAAATCTCGGAAAGTTCTTAAAAGAAAAATAAACAAGCTACATGTTAGTTGGGAGTAATGCCCAAATAAAAGAACACTTTTCCTCTGATTAGCAGCTAGGATAATAAACCCTGCAAAAAAGGGAATTTGAGGCATGCACTTTTCTGCCTGGCTCGGTTGTGGGAAAGATTATGGCCTAAAGGAAAACTTTGTGTTGACGTCTCACACACACACACACACACCGTTCAAGAGTTTGATAACCCTCACATCACAGCACGACTTCAGTATGAGATTCTTCAATCCGAATTACAGACGCCAGGTTTCTTGCCTGGGTGCACTTTAGTCGGGTTACAGGCATTTTAGATCCGGGTCTTGTTAGGCTAAGACTTAGATTAGATCAGGGGTCGGCAACCCAAAATGTTGAAAGAGCCATATTCAGGCATGTGATTTGACCACAATGAAAAAGACTGAAAACATTTCCGGGGGTCTGGGGGACGAAGGCCCCCAAGCCAGGTCCTGGTTTTTCACCAATTTAACATGCTAAAATTAACAAAGACAGCACCATTTGAAGAAAATATTTTAGTGTTTAAAGACATGAAAACATCATTAATAGAACATACATAACCCAATTATCGTAATGAATCACTGTATATGGTTCAGTCCCAACAGTATTTAGTCACTAAAAAATTATCAGTGGTGTAACAGGTTTGCCAAGATTTATTATTAAACAAAATATATTTTAAAGTTAAGACTATTACATGATATATGCTATCAGAAAGTAGCATTAATTGTAAAATACATAACCACTAATAACAATTCACAGTTTTAATGTATATTCCTAATTGCCTACAAGTTTAGTTATAAATATAACAAAATACCAAATGTAAACATTTCATTCTTTTCGCCAAAATAGGATATCAATTTATGAAAATAATTAAACATGTTTAGTATTGTTTACTCATATTTGAAAGTAGGAAATAATAATAATGTGAGGACACTGACATATTGCATGAAACAAGTGTGAAAATATTTACCTTCAAGATTGTTACACCACTGACAATATTGTTTCAAGAGACTACATAAGAACTTAATATTACAAAATAGTATTATATGCAAATGTATTTCAAATAAATTGTTAACTGGAATCAATAATGCGACTCTTTGAATTTCTGTAATTTCATAATACATTTTCACGTGGCTTTTTATTTTTAGAAAAACCCATTTATATTTCGCAAAGCAATAATTGGTTAATATTTAAAACAAACATGCGTATTTCGCAAGCAAATATTTTTTAGCTTACCTCATTATTAACAACCCTGTCTGCAACTGAAGTGGGTTGTTTGGGTGGATCTTTCCTCTCGATGTCTACAGCAGTTGTCGATGTAAACAAAGGATGAAGTCTGTAAGGTTTGCTCACTTTCGGTTGACATCCAAAAGTACCAGCTAGTGAAAAGTTCGTTTTCCTTGCTTCAAGTTGTTTCATATGTTTTTGGCGTTTCGCATGTACTTCCAAAGCCTTGAAACCTTGTGATCCATAGTCAATATTATCATGACACCACGTGCACAAAACCTTTTCGGGACGATCGATTTTCCGAATAAAATCACCGAACAAAGTCGTAACTTCCTTCTTCCCAACAGTATCAGTGATTTCCCTTTCCATCCTGTCCCATCGAAACTTATTTTTGACATGTTTATCAATTTCTTTTACTCGTAAAGCGTCCTTTCTCTCGAGAATTGACATCGTTTACATATGGAAAATGGCGGTAATAACCATTATGAATGATGACGTTATTAACGTCATCATTCATAACAGATGTCCTGATTGGTCACAAGGAACATATCGACCAATCAACTACGGCGTAATATAAACTATGTCTCGAATCTTGATTTAGGGTCGGAAAAAAAACGGAAAAACGGGAGATAATTTTTTTTCTTCCCGAGATTAAAAAAGACGGAATTCCGACTTTAGACGGAAAAATCACATGCCTGCATATTGGACCGAAAAACACACAAAAAAAACTGTCTGGAGCCGCAAAAAATTCAAAGCCTTGTATAAGTGTTATAATGAAGACAACATTATGTAAGTGTCTATATTATCTATTTTAGCCTACTATCAAAATGACTATGTGTAGCAGGCTGACGCAAATCTTTTTGGACAGAAATGTGGAAAGGTAATATTTATTCTACACATTTTTACAACATTCAAAAATCATTAGTGAAATGGAGGCTTCTCAAAGGGTGCGATAACTCCTGGAAATGACTGGTTTAGAATGGCCAAAGGTATAAATGTGTGTGTCCAAGTTAAAGGAAATGGCAGGGTGTCTTCTTCTAATGGATTTATTACAATCTTTGCAAGCTGGGTAACGTTTGCTGTGGTCTGGAACAACATGGCACACATACAACTATGAGAAATGCAGCCAACATTACATACAGTTAATGTGTCATGATTAGGGATGATACTCGAAACCGATTTTCCCGGTGTTCGATAAGAAAAGAACCGAGTCCTCGGACTCAAATCCCTTTTTGAGAACCGGTACCCGTTATCGAGACCACTATAGTAAAGAAAAAGAGTTAGTTCTTCATTCGACTCCCTCGGAACGAATCCCGACCAGAAATGCTCCGTGTGACATCACAAGAAATGAGGTCACGTTGCTCAGTCATTAGGCGCAGATAGCAAAAGCAGGAAAAAAATGGACCGGAAAAAGCGCTCCAAGGTGTAATAAAGTTCAAAACAAAAGGTATAATCCAATGAATAACTTTACTGAGAGATTTGAGCAGGGTATAAACACATGACGAACACTTTTACGACCAACCGGAAACATAGCAACCAGGCTAGCAACGCACCTCCTTTACGGCAGCTGTCGCAACGTTCTTAAAGCAACCGCAGCACATATATACATATACAACATATCTCCCTTTTTTAACTTTTGTTTTTCTTTCCTTGTAAACAAAACAAAATCACACTGTATATGTGTTGTCTGTCTAATTATAAATAATGCAGACGAGGCGTGTTGGCTGAGTTCTTGACGTTTACTTTCACAGCGTGCTCATAACCTCATTCTTAGCTGCCGGGTGGCGACATGCAACAACACTTTTCGGGGCTACCACGCATGCTTGTCACTCCCGTTGCATGCTGGGTAGTGTAGTTGTTATATTCCCTAGCTCATAACATCACATCTTTCCCCCTATAAAGAAATAATGTTAACTCAATAAAGTGTATTTCTTTTTTTAGCTTTAACTTTTCATTTTTTAGCATTGTAACCACATTTGCAAACAACTTTTCTCTTCATAGAATTTTCTTTCAATAAAGAAATAAAGTGCAAAAATGTCAAAGCATCATAACAAACAGTTATGTCAAATAGCAGCAGAAGTGCACTTTTTGGAGAGCTGTATTATTTTCAGTTTTGTGCCCAAGGGACTGATCTTATTTAACACTATATTATTATTTATACACCTATAGTTATCACAGAGACAGGTTGTTTTTGTGTTACTGTACATATTTGTTTTTCTGAAAAATCCCACTTAATATACTTTGAGTAACAACAGTCAATATTTGTTTATTTTATTTTATTTTTTTAAGGGGGTAACAGTCAATATTTATTTATTTATTAGATTTATTTTTTTTCTTATATAATAAAAGTGAGCTTTTGTTAAACCAAATATTGTGTGTTTTTTTTCCATATACAACAACCTATATGGAATCGGTTCGATAAGAGGATTCGATAATAGGCTCGAACTCGATAATTTCTTATCAAACATCATCCCTAGTCATGATACATGCAAATATAATTGAAATACACAGAGGACATAAGTAAAGAAAATTAAATGAGCTCAAATATACCTACAACAGCGTTTTGTTCAGGAGAGAACACACAGAAGATACTACAAATAATAACAGAATAAATTAACAAATTAAAAAGATGGTTTGACAAAAACAGACTATCGTTGAATCTCAGTAAAACTAAAATAATGCTATTTGGTAACAGTAGAAGAGAAAGTCAAACACAAATACAAATAGACGGAATAGAGATTGAAAGAGTAAATGAAACCAAATTTCTAGGTATAATGATTGATGATAAATTGAACTGGAAATCTCACATAAAAAATATACAACATAAAGTAGCAAGAAACACGTCAATAATGAATAAAGCAAAACATGTTCTAGACAAAAAATCACTTCATATTCTCTACTGCTCACTAGTGTTACCATATCTGAGTTATTGTGCAGAAATATGGGGAAATAATTACAAAAGTACACTTCATTCATTAACGGTGTTACAAAAAAGATCAGTTAGAATAATACATAATGTTGGATATAGAGAACACACGAATCCTTTATTTATTGAATCAAAGATTCTGAAATTCTACGACATAGTGAATTTGCAAACAGCTAAAATTATACACAAAGCAAACTATAACCTGCTACCCAAGAATATACAACAATTCTTCTCAAAAAAAGAGGAGAAATATAATCTTAGGGAGAAATGTAATTTAAAACATTTGTATGCACGTACAACACTTAAGACCTTCAGTATATCAGTATGTGGAATTAAATTATGGAATGGATTAAGCAAAGCAATCAAACAATGTACTAATATGATCCACTTCAAGAAACTCTTCAAACTTAAAGTGTTTACAAAGTATAAAGAAGAAGAACCATGATAAACATTCTGAATTTATTTAACTCATCCATTCTTTCATTATTTCACTCACAAAATAATCTTACTTATCTCAACATATGAAATGTAACTTACTTCACCAATTATTATTTATTTACTTATTTTATTGTGATTACTTATGGAGTATATTGTGAATAAATTGAGAACAGGAAGTGAACAAAAGTTTTAGCAACTGTTATGTAAAAGAAAAGGGGTAGGATTAAATAAGCTCTGCTTCTTCCTACTCCTTTTCGAACATGTTGAAAAGAGAAACTGGAGATTGTGATGTATCATGTTGTATACTTGCATGTTCGAAATAAACTCAAACTCAACTCAAACGAGGCATAATGATGCAATATGTACATACAGCTAGCCTAAATAGCATGTTAGCATCGATTAGCTTGCAGTAATGCAGTGACCAAATATGTCTGGCAAGCACTGGAGCATATCAATAAAATCAACAAAGCTCACCTTTGTGCATTCACGCAGAGCATAAAACGTTTGGTGGACAAAATGAGACAAAGGAGTGGCATTAAACACGTCTTTCTGTGGCAGCGTCGGAGAAAGTTGTACATGGAAACAAACTAGGATGAGTTCAAGGATCGCTGAAATTAATAGGACAAAATCGGTGATTGCCAAATACTCTCATCAGTGAAGCATGTTTAATATAAACAGTGGGATTTCTAACAATTAGGAAGGTTTGTGTCATGTTTGTTCTCCTCCAGAAACTATATTAAAACAAAACATTTATATTTTTCTTCATCTTTTTCTACTTTCACACATCTCTGAAAGAGGTCCAAGGAGCCACTAGGGCGGGGATAAAGAGCCGCATGTGGCTCTAGAGCCGCGGGTTGCTGACCCCCGGGCTAAGACTTAGGTTGGATAGTAAGACCTCAAAGAGGGCCTGGTTCGCATCTCAGAGGTTGAGATTGAGGCAATGACTCAAGTTCATGGAACTTCTGATTGGTTCATGAATAGAAACACGCCGAAGCCCACAAAGCATCGGAATGAGAGAAGACTAGTCGAGGGTGAGTCACTCACAGCCATAATTCAGAGTGACGACAAAACGACACCGTGAACAAAATTACACGGTCAAACGTCTAAAAGCAAACAACAAGATGACCGTTCACCTCTCCGGGGTGGCCAACGGTGGAAAAGTGAAACTGCGTTGTGGGTGCTGCAACTTCTCCTGGGTGGCCCTGCACGTCTGTGGTCACATGCAGAGGGGGCGTGGTCTGTCGGGATACAGACCAGCCACCAAGAGATGAGCTACGTTGTGCTTCCATACGGAGTTAGAGGAAACAATATTTCTCAACTAAGAAATATAAACATTGTGCAGAAGTCATTTTAAGAGTAAGTCATTTGGAGAAAACGCAGAATCGTGATCTGATTACACAAACGTTGACATGATATTGACATCTTTTGCAAAATGGTACTGTGCTCACATTGTAAGGAACTATATCTTTAAATGTGTCGTTTCTAGGGACGGTCCGAGTGAAATACTGCCTACATTACATTTTTCGATGTACAAACCCCGTTTCCATATGAGTTGGGAAATTGCGTTAGATGTAAATATAAACGGAATACAATGATTTGCAAATCCTTTTCAACCCATATTCAGTTGAATGCACTACAAAGACAAGATATTTGATGTTCAAACTCATAAACTTTTTTTTTTTTTTTTTGCAAATAATAATTAACTTAGAATTTCATGGCTGCAACATGTGCCAAAGTAGTTGGGAAAAGGCATGTTCGCCACTGTGTTACATGGCCTTTCCTTTAAACAACACTCAGTAAACATTTGGGAACTGAGGAGACACATTTTTTAAGCTTCTCAGGTGGAATTCTTTCCCATTCTTGCTTGATGTACAGCTTAAGATGTTCAACAGTCCGGGGGTCTCCGTTGTGGTATTTTAGGCTTCATAATGCGCCACACATTTTCAATGGGAGACAGGTCTGGACTACAGGCAGGCCAGTCTAGTACCCCCACTCTTTTACTATGAAGCCACGTTGATGTAACACGTGGCTTGGCATTGTCTTGCTGAAATAAGCAGGGGCGTCCATGATAACGTTGCTTGGATGGCAACATATGTTGCTCCAAAACCTGTATGTACCTTTCAGCATTAATGGCGCCTTCACAGATGTGTAAGTTACCCATGTCTTGGCACCAATACACCCCCATACCATCACAGATGCTGGCTTTTCAACTTTGCGCCTATAACAATCCGGATGGTTCTTTTCCTCTTTGGTCCGGAGGACACGACGTCCACAGTTTCCAAAAACAATTTGAAATGTGGACTCGTCAGACCACAGAACACTTTTCCACTTTGTATCAGTCCATCTTAGATGAGCTCAGGCCCAGCGAAGCTGACAGCGTTTCTGGGTGTTGTTGATAAACGGTTTTCGCCTTGCATAGAAGAGTTTTAGCTTGCACTTACAGATGTAGCGACCAACTGTAGTTACTGAAAGTGGGTTTCTGAAGTGTTCCTGAGCCCATGTGGTGATATCCTTTACACACTGATGTCGCTTGTTGATGCAGTACAGCCTTAGGGATCGACGGTCACGGGCTTAGCTGCTTACGTGCAGTGATTTCTCCAGATTCTCTGAAACCTTTGATGATATTACGGACCGTAGATGGTGTAATCCCTAAATTCCTTGCAATAGCTGGTTGAGAAAGGTTTTTCTTAAACTGTTCAACAATTTGCTCACGCATTTGTTGACAAAGTGGTAACCCTCGCCCCATCCTTGTTTGTGAATGACTGAGCATTTCATGGAATCTACTTTTATACCCAATCATGGCACCCACCTGTTCCCAATTTGCCTGTTCACCTGTGGGATGTTCCAAATAAGTGTTTGATGAGCATTCCTCAACTTTATCAGTATTTATTGCCACCTTTCCCAACTTCTTTGTCACGTGTTGCAGGCATAAAATTCTAAAGTTAATGATTATTTGCAAAAAAAAAAATGCTTATCAGTTTGAACATCAAATATGTTGTCTTTGTAGCATATTCAACTGAATATGGGTTGAAAATGATTTGCAAATCATTGTATTCTGTTTATATTTACATCTAACACAATTTCCCAACTCATATGGAAACGGGGTTTGTATAAATGGTGAGCGTTATTGACAGTGTAACAATATTAACACAATATTTAAATGCCTTCTACAAACCCCAAAACCAGTGAGGTTGGCACGTTGTGTAAATTGTAAATAAAAACAGAATACAATGATTTGCAAATATTTTTCAACCTATATTCAATTGAATAGACTACAAAGACAATATACTTAATGTTCCAACTGAGAAACGTTGTTATTTTTTGCAAATATTAGCTCATTTGGAATTTGATGCCTGCAACATGTTTCAAAAAAAGCTGGCACAAGTGACAGAAAAGACTGATAAAGTTGAGGAATCCTCATCAAACACTTATTTGGAACAGCCCACAGGTGAACAGGCTAATTGGGAACAGGTGGGTGCCATGATTCGGTATAAAAGCAGCTTTCATGAAATGCTCAGTCATTCACAAACAAGGATGGGGAGAGGGTCAACACTTTGTGAACAAATGCTTGAGCAAATTGCCGAACAGTTTAAGAACAACATTTCTCAACCAGCTATTGCAAGGAATTTAGGGATTTCACCATCTACGGTCCGTATTATCATCAAAAAATTCAGAGAATCTGGAGAAATCACTGCACGTAAGCGATGATATTATGGATCTTCGATCCCTCAGGCGGTACTGCATCAAAAACCGACATCAGTGTGTAAAGGATATCACCACATGGGCTCAGGACCACTTCAAAAAACCACTGTCAGTAACTATAGTTTGTCGCTACATCTGTTGGTGCAAGTAAAAACTCTACTATGCAAAGCGAAAGCCATTTATCAACAACACCCAGTAAAACGCCGCCGGCTTCACTGGGCCCGAGCTCATCTAAGATGGACTGATGCAAAGTGGAAAAGTGTTCTGTGGTCTGATGAGTCCACATTTCAAATTGTTTTGAGAAACTGTGGACGTCGTGTCCTCTGGAACAAAGAGGAAAAGAACCATCCGGATTGTTATAGGCGCAAAGTTCAAAAGCCATCATCTGTGATGGTATGAGGGTGTATTAGTGCCCAAGACATGGGTAACTTACACATCTGTGAAGGCACCATTAATGCTGAAAGGTACATACAGGTTTTGGAGCAACATATGTTGCCATCCAAGCAACATTATCATGGACGCCCCTGCTTATTTCAGCAAGAAAATGCCAAGCCATGTGTTACAACAGCATGGCTTCATAGTAAAATAGTGCGGGTACTAGACTGGCTGCCTATAGTCCAGACCTGTCTCCCATTGAAAATGTGTGGCGCAATATGAAGCCTAAAATACCACAACGGAGACCCCCGGACTGTTGAACAACTTAAGCTGTACATCAAGCAAGAATGGGAAAAAATTCCACCTGAAAAGCTTCAAAAATGTGTCTCCTCAGTTCCCAAACGTTTACTGAGTGTTGTTAAAAGGAAAGGCCATGTAACGCAGTGGTAAAAATGCCCCTGTGCCAACTTTTTTGCAATGTGTTGCTGCTATTAAATTCTAAGTTTCTCAGTTCGAACATTAAATATTTTGTCTTTGCAGTCTATTCAATTGAATATAAGTTGAAAAGGATTTGCAAATCATTTCATTCTGTTCTTATTCACGAAATACACAACGTGCCAACTTCACTGGTTTTGTAGTTTTCATTACAATTTCTCAGGGATTTGTGTTATTTTTACAGCTTTGACTAAAAGGTGATGAGTTAGAATCCCCAGATTCACTGTAAAAGCCTGCCTGTGTGCTTTCCTGCTGGGAAGTGATGGAAGTCGGAGAAGTGCAAATTGCGTCATTTCAAATTAATTTTGTGAGGAACAACGCACATGTACGCCAGCAGAACAAAAAAGGTGCACCTCGCCAACTTTCGACATTTAGCTCGGTTTTTACATGAGACGCTTGAGGGATTTGGATTGTTTTTCCTTGAAAGAGCAAATCAGTGAGTCAGACCCTCCTATCGAACCCCATAAAAAGGCCCGGTCAACTCCCGAAACAGCTCCCCTGACGTCTGCACGGGGGTCATGTTAGGGACACCGGGATCATTCGGCAGTGGGATGAGGAGGGAACGTCTCCACAAGGTGTGTCAGAAGAGTAATAACCAGCAGCACATGTCTTTCAACATGGCTGATCAGCTCCACACTGGACTGGAATTAGGGTTGCCAAACATCAAATAGTCCCGTATTGAGCCTAAAAAGGACACGCACTGTGTTTTGTATTATCAAGAGAATAAAAAAAGTTGTTAATTTGTCAATGGAATTATTCACCACAGAGCGCTTATTTCCAGCTATTTTTCTGCCACTAATACAAGAATAAATAAGAAAACTTTATTCAGTAAATGGGGAAAAATAAGGGATTTTCATTTTCATTACAAATCTCTGTTCTTTCTTTGGAATTTCGCCCATCATCCGCAACCATCAAGTGAGACAAAAACACACTTCCCTTTACTGTACTTTCTAGATCAGGCGTGTCAAACCCATTTTAGATGGGGGGCCACATGGAGAAAAATCTACTCCCAAGTGGGCCGGACTGGTAAAATCACGGCACGATAACTTAAAAATAAAGACAACTTCAGATTGTTTTCTTTGTTTAAAAATAGAACAAGCACGTTCTGAAAATGTACAAATCATAATGTTGTTGGGGTTTTTTTACACTTACATGCTGCGGTTAATAGTATTCTATCTTTATTTGTCGTTATTTATACTTTCTGAATAAATTATGTGATAATGTTCATCAGTCAACTCATTGGTGTTCATTTTCAATCCATCAAGATAAAAAAAATTATATCAAAATCTAATTATAGGATGTTATTTAGGTAGTTTGCTCATTTCCGTCAAATGGTGCACTAACATCATGTGGTTTATTTTTTTTTACATACAGTGTGTAGCATAATCTACAAAGATACAAAGAATTGCTATTGCGACATCAAGTGGACACTTTAGAACAGCAGTTTCTTTCATCCAAAAATTTCGGCTAATTTTTATACTTGGCAAACTCATCCCGCGGGCTGGATAAAACCTGTTCGCGGGCCTTTTAGATAGTAAAACCTGGTACTACGAAGTGGCTAACAATGCATGAAATTGAGATGTATGTATTTTCCCTGTAAAACACTCCACAGTAAAACCTCCAATTACATACAACAAGGTTCTATATATATCGCATTTTTCGGGCTATAGAGGGTACCGGTATGTACAGTATATAAGTCGCACCCACTAAATTTTGTAAGAAAAAAATATTTCACATATATCAGCTGCAGATATATACGTTGTGAAATGAGTTACTGTATTTACCCAGACATTTAAAAAATATATATTTATTTACTCTACATACCTTAATTGTTTCCAAACGGAGCTTGTGACATGGCAGTAAAACAGCTGACCAAACAAAACAGAAGTTATCGTCATGGACCCACCAGTGCAGAACTAGCTCTCCAATAAGTTAAACAGACTCAATAACCCCACGGTGACAGTGAATTTACTGAGAAATTTGTGAAACTGACAGACAAATGAACAAAAAGAACGCCATTGTAAGTTAATATTATTGACACAAACACTCGCATATTAGCTACTGTTTACAACGTTAGCTTGATTACGATAGCATGTAAAAATATGCACGCAAACACTCTTACAGACATCACACGTGGGACGGTTTAGTAAGTATGAATAGTGCAGCTGGGGTAGGCTCCAGCAGCCCCCGACGAACCCGAGAGGGACAAGTGGAAGAAAATGGGTAGATGGATGAATGGATGGAATAGTTTTAGTTATACTGAAAAACTTACATTTATTTATTTGTACAGGCTTTTAATTAGCTACTTTTGGGCTGCTACGATTTTTATGTTGTCTTGTGTGTTTATATTATTTTTAAATAGTGTTTTTTATATTTTTTATATTGTCTTCTACAAACGTATATTATATATTGGCCCTTTATATTGAATGTAATTTCTAATATTTAAACTGCGCTGTGAAGGTGCTATATGAATAAATGTTACTTATTTGCTGACAAACGTTGCTTGAATGATGAATTAAGAATCCACATGAGTAGAAACGCTATGGACAACTAGGAGACGGAACGGCACTTGTACTTTCGGTTCAAAGCACTAAACAGAAGGAAATACTGTAGACGTTCACCCCGCAGCACCTGTGAGCCAACTCGTCCTAAAGATGGCACCGTGGCACAAACAATAACACACCTTTTCAGTGTTTCTGCTTGTGTTTTATTCATTGAATACAAAACATTATGGCCATTAGTGAAGAAAAATCCATATTTTAGACGCTATTTTATAAGCTGCTGGGTTCAAAGAGTAGGAAAAAACTAGCGGTTTATTGTCCGGAATTTATGGTACATGCTGTACGGCACATTCATGATAACATGTAACTTCTTTCCTCGCCGCATTGATTTCGCAGAGCTAATAGCAACTAATTCTGTCAACAACAACAGCATACAGACCGCGTGGGGGGGGGCATGGTCGGGGCGGTGGGGCGTGGTTGGGGGCGTGGCTAAGAGGGGAGGAGTATATTTACAGCTAGAATTCACCAAGTCAAGTATTTCATATATATATACAGTATATACAGGTAAAAGCCAGTAAATTAGAATATTTTGAAAAACTTGATTTATTTCAGTAATTGCATTCAAAAGGTGTAACTTGTACATTATATTTATTCATTGCACACAGACTGATGCATTCAAATGTTTATTTCATTTAATTTTGATGATTTGAAGTGGCAACAAATGAAAATCCAAAATTCCGTGTGTCACAAAATTAGAATATTGTGTAAGGCTAATACAAAAAAGGGATTTTTAGAAATGTTGGCCAACTGAAAAGTATGAAAATGAAAAATATGAGCATGTACAATACTCAATACTTGGTTGGAGCTCCTTTTGCCTCAATTACTGCGTTAATGCGGCGTGGCATGGAGTCGATGAGTTTCTGGCACTGCTCAGGTGTTATGAGAGCCCAGGTTGCTCTGATAGTGGCCTTCAACTCTTCTGCGTTTTTGGGTCTGGCATTCTGCATCTTCCTTTTCACAATACCCCACAGATTTTCTATGGGGCTAAGGTCAGGGGAGTTGGCGGGCCAATTTAGAACAGAAATACCATGGTCCGTAAACCAGGCACGGGTAGATTTTGCGCTGTGTGCAGGCGCCAAGTCCTGTTGGAACTTGAAATCTCCATCTCCATAGAGCAGGTCAGCAGCAGGAAGCATGAAGTGCTCTAAAACTTGCTGGTAGACGGCTGCGTTGACCCTGGATCTCAGGAAACAGAGTGGACCGACACCAGCAGATGACATGGCACCCCAAACCATCACTGATGGTGGAAACTTTACACTAGACTTCAGGCAACGTGGATCCTGTGCCTCTCCTGTCTTCCTCCAGACTCTGGGACCTCGATTTCCAAAGGAAATGCAAAATTTGCATGGTTGGGTGATGGTTTGGGGTGCCATGTCATCTGCTGTATATGTATATATATATATATATATATATATATATATATATATATATATATATATATATATATATATATATATCAAGAGGGACAGACACAGCGCACAGTGCATGTGGATCACATGTTACCATGGACCCTCCAGGTCCGCATGGAGCTGGAGGGGGCGTGGCCTCCAGGTCCGCCTGAATTTCGGTAGATTTTCGGGAGAAAATTTGTCCCGGGAGGTTTTCGGGAGAGGCGCTGAATTTCGGGAGTCTCCCGGAAAATCCGGGAGGGTTGGCAAGTATGGGCTCTTCCCTAGCTGAGGGGTTATTTAGGAAGTTGTATAGGGGCTCAGAATTTGCTCTCAGGGCATTAAATATATTTCAACAGGACTGTTCTGATGGTCTGGGAAGGCATTTGATGTACACGCCAGAGTAGTCTTCATCAGTTCATGCTCACAGACTTAGATCGAACAGATCTAGCCTGAGCGTTTGGTGCCAAGGTCCCAAGGATTTGGCGTATGCTCAAGCAGGAATGGTTTTGTTCTTTTGTGTTGTAACAAAGAATAATATCTACATAAAAACATGTTAATTAATCTTATCGAATTGTTCTGTTTTTAAGATTTATGGTTTTTGGATGGTGTTGTAACCCATGTATCGAGATGTGTATCGAATCATCCGACAAAAAGAGATGTTCAACCCTAGTGCTACAGACCATGATGGTTTAGTGTTGCAGTCCAGCTCAGTCTGCTTAGCCCCCAACTTCTAAAACTTGTAACTCATCTTCTGTATATTCAGGCTAAAATAAGATAAGGTTCTGGATCATCATTTGTCCCAAAGCAGTCACTTCTTGATGAAGTCTGCCACGGTTAGTTGTGGTTGTTGTTGTTTGACGGAAGTAAGAGTCGTTGCTATGCGAACTGTGAAATCAATGCGCCGCGGTAATTCTTAAAATGACCAGAATATTTTTTTCATCAGGAGCAAAATTCTGGGTAAAAACACCGCGAAAAAAAGGAAATGGTTGACCGGTATCACGGTTATTGCCTGTTTAAAGACAAAAGAGACATGTTTCCACCAAGCGCTACTGTCCACTTCCCCTCTGGACAGTTTAGAATGCTCAACCTCCCCTTCAATTAGGTTTTCGTAACCAGTTCATGATTTATAATTCTCAGATGTCGAGCTCCATCGGGACTCCTTAAAGTCAGTCCGTTGCCTCATCTGCTCGCCAAGACATCCGATCATGCTTCCCTCCGCTTCCTGTTATTCCCTTCAACGCCGGCTGTATCTCTTCCACCTTCTCCCACTTCCCCTTCACTCCCTTTGCATCTCTCAGGATAAAATATGCTCTTAACTCCTCGATAACACTCGAGACTTATCTCCTCTCCCGTCTGTCTCTACCAGACACCACACCAGATCCTTGTTTATAGCTCCCCCTTCAATGATATACAGTCTGTGTTCAACTGGTCACTGACTCAGCAACAAGACCTGGTTTGACCTAACCAGGATAGATTATGTGTTGCTTGTTTGGCAAGGGGTCGTTCTGCGCCAAAGAAGCTCATTGGCTTGAACCGAGCCAGGAACCGATGACTCGTGTAGTTTCAAGTACAAGACTTGGTCTGAGGCAGTAAAACCATAACACGTACAGGAACTCGATTGGTGCCTTTTGGGTAAGAGTGAAACATTAACCCCTTTCCAAACATGAGGTATGGAGTGTCCAGACATTTTCAAGCTTGCTACTCATTTGTTAAACTGCTTTAGTTATACTAGTGGTGTTCCTCAAGGTTCCATTTTAGGTCCTTTCTTTTTAATCATTTGGGCTATTCCACTGGTGGTCCGCAAAGTTATTACGGCGGGATGGCATGTTAATCGTTTCCCCATGATGCAGACGGAACTCCGTAGGCAGTACCTGTCATTCGTTAAACTCATTGTTCAGGTCTGGATGTTTGTTATTTAAATGTTTACCTAAGTTTGAAGCAAAGGAGGTAATACTTTATTACCACTTTTGGCGAGGCATGTGTTCAAAGTGTCACCATTATCGTGAGTTTTAAAGCCCAAATATCAGGTGCCGTTAGAGACATTATTCAGAATTACCTCTTACCTACACCACTGAAATGTTTCAGTTGTTTATGCGAGAGCATTTCAGTAGTGTGTATAAGAGTGTTTCAGTAGTATGTTAGAGAAAAACATTTGAGTTGTTTATGTGAGAGCTTTTCAGTAGTGTGTATAAGAGTGTTTCAGTAGCATGTGAGAGAAAAACATTTGAGTTGTTTATGTGAGAGCATTTCAGTAGTGTGTATAAGGGGGTTTCAGTAGTGTGTATGTGAGTGTTTCAGCAGTGTTTGTGAGAGAAAAACATTTCAGTTGTTTATGTGAGAGCATTTCAGTAGTGTATGTAAGAAGTCCCTAACAGCCCCTCATACCGAAATATGTAAGAGGTCCCTAACAGCCCCTCATACCGAAATACCTCCATACTGCGCTTCACGCACCCTCTTTATTAGTAGAATTTCCTTTTTTGCCATGTTTTCTCCTCACGCTGCTTCTGCCTGTATGCGCTCTGTGTGTGTGTGTGTGCTGAAACACTCAACATCAACATCGGCTCAGTGCGTCACCGCCACACGGCAGCGTGCGGATAAAAAATGCAGTATTTTTCAATTACAGCATAGTACCGTTTTTAATTCATTAGTATCGCGGTACCTTGTTAGTACCGGTATGCCATACAACCCTAGTAAAAATCTGTATAAATACAGACTATTTACCGTTACCATTTACCATTCTTTTTTTTCTTTTTTTTTTACTTTTAATTTTAGGCATAAATTAAGTGTTAAATCAAGTTTTACTTGTGTACAAAACCCAAAACCAGAGAAGTTGGCGCATTGTGTAAATCGTAAATAAAAACAGAATACAATGATTTGCAATTCCTTTTCAACTTATATTCAATTGAATAGACTGCAAAGACAAGATATTTAATGTTCGAACTGAGAAAGGTAATTTTTTTTTTCAAATAATCATTAACTTAGAATTTAATAGCAGCAACACGTTGCAAAAAAGTTGGCACAGGGGCATTTTTACCACTGTTTTACATGGCCTTTCCTTTTAACTACACTCACGTTTGGGAACTGAGTACACCAATTTTTGAAGCTTTTCAGGTGGAATTCTTTCCCATTCTTGCTTGATGTACAGCTTAAGTTGTTCAACAGTCCGGGGTATTTTAGGCTTCATATTGCGGCACACATTTTCAATGGGAGACAGGTCTGGACCACAGGCTGGCCGGTCTAGTAACCGCACTCTTTTACTATGAAGCCACGCTGTTACACGCACAGAATGTGGCTTGGCATTGTCTTGCTGAAATAAGCAGGGGCGTCCATGAAAAAGACGTTGCTTGGATGGCAACATATGTTGCTCCAAAACCTGTATGTACCTTTCAGCATTAACGGTGCCTTCACAGATGTGTAAGTTACCCATGCCTTGGGCATTAATACACCCCCATACCATCAGAGATGCTGGCTTTTCAACATTGTGCCTGGAACCGAGAGTCAGATGAGCGCTTTTGATGCACTTTATCTTCAACATCAATAGCACAGTTTTTTGTAAATGTTGAATTAAAAAAGGATATTTTGTTATTAAAAAATCAACATTTGTTACTACATGAACACGCTAAAAATTGGTGCCAGTATATATTCCCAGGTACCATGAATTTGTACCACAACCTATGCATTTGATCGCAATCCCAATGCTGAGATCCTTCCTTGCCGAGACGCTTCCTTTCCCCAATTGAGACATCAGAGTACCAACTCAGCTACTTCCCCTCTGCGCTCACTACCTTTGCCAAATTTCCTTCATAACCCAAACTTGCTACACAAAACACTGACGTGTTTTTCGTCTTTCATCAGCTTTTCTTTCCTAACTGATGGCTGTTGATGTCAACCGTTGTACACTTGAAGAAATAAACCTGTGCACCGTGGCAGAGATCCAATGTTCAACTTGGCAGGCTTTCCACATGAACTACTTCATGAGTATAAGCGTGCGTGTGTGTGTGTGTGTGTGTGTGTGTGTGTGTGTGTGTGTGTGTGTGTGTGTGTGTGTGTGTGTGTGTGTGTGTGTGTGTGTGTGTGTGTGTGTGTGTGTATTTCCCCATGTATGCAAGTGTGTGTGCCCTTGTATAAGTATATAACCTGTGTAATGGACTGTTTGTTCATGTTAGCATGTGTTTCCATTGGGCCCTCCATAAAAGCAGACTCATTAAAAGTATTTCAAAGTATTTTTAAAAGTGCAGTCTCAGAGAGGAACCTTAAGAACGGCACAACGGCGACCCTCCGCCTGGCAAAAACAAACAATATGCTTCTACTCGGGTGACACAGAATGTCTTTGAACACAGTTTGAAGTCTTCTCTTCCGAGGACCAGAGGGGTTCACACAAATAATTCGTTTGTCAGCATTCGAAGCGTTCTAAAATAACATTTCGGAGCAAACTCAGTAAGAAGTGGAAGCAGTACGGAGATGGGTTAAAACCATTAAAAATCAGTTCCCAGTGGCTTATTTTATTCTTCGAAGTTTTTTTCAAAATTTTACCCATCACGCAATATCCCTAAAAAAAGCTTCAAAGTGCCTGATTTTAGCCATCGTTATATACACCCGTCCATTTTCCTGTGACGTCACACAGTGATGCCAATACAAACAAACATGGCGGATAGAACAGCAAGATATAGCGACATTAGCTCGGATTCAGACTCGAATTTCACCGGCTTAAGCGATTCAACAGATTAGGCATGTATTGAAACGGATGGTTGTAGTGTGGAGGCAGGTATCGAAAACGAAATTGAAGAAGAAACTGAAGCTATTGAGCCATATCGGTTTGAACCGTATGCAAGCGAAACCGACGAAAACGACACGACAGCCAGCGACACGGGAGAAAGCGAGGACGAATTCGGCGATCGCCTTCTAACCAACGATTGGTATGTGTTTGTTTGGCATTAAAGGAAACTAACAACTATGAACTAGGTTTACAGCATATGAAATACATTTGGCAAACAACATGCCCTTTGGGAGTGCAGACAGCCCAGTTTTCATCAATTAATATATTCTGTAGACATACCCTCATCGGCTCTCTTTTCCTGAAAGCTGATCTATCCAGTCCAGTTGGAAATGCATCTGCTTTGAGTGTCGCTGGATATCCACACATTCTTGCCATCTCTGTCGTAGCATAGCTTTCGTCGGTAAAGTGTGCGGAACAAACGTCCAATTTCTTGCCACTTTCGCATCTTTGGTGCAACTTGAATCCGTCCCTGTTCGTGTTGTTACACCCTCCGACAACAAAACCGACGAGGCATGATGTCTCCAAGGTACGGAAAACAGTCGAAAAAACGGAAAATAACAGAGCTGATTCGACTCGGTGTTTGTAATGTGTTTGAGAAAATGGCGGATTGCTTCCCACGTTGTGACGTCATCGCTCCGAGAGCGAATAATAGAAAGGCGTTTAATTCGCCAAAATTCACCCATTTAGAGTTCGGAAATCGGTTAAAAAAATATATGGTCTTTTTTCTGCAACATCAAGGTATATATTGACGCTTACATAGGTCTGGTGATAATGTTCCCCTTTAACTCAAGTCTTTATACTGTACAGTGGCTTAAAAACCATTTCAACTTTTACACTTTTTGTTACTGTTTGATAGTACTACGGTTTTAAATTAAAATTCAAATTAGGGGTGTATCAGATATCGGTCTGATATCAGAAAAAAAAAAAAGTTTAGCACCTAAAATCTCCCATACAGGCGTTCCTAGTTGTGCAACATCTAAATGTCCTCTATTAATGTTGGTCTTTTTTTGTATTTACAAACCCCGTTTCCATATGAGTTGGGAAATTGTGTTAGATGTAAATATAAACGGAATACAATGATTTGCAAATCATTTTCAACCCATATTCAGTTGAATATGCTACAAAGACAACATATTTGATGTTCAAACTCATAAACATTTTTTTTTTTTGCAAATAATCATTAACTTCAGAATTTGATGCCAGCAACACGTGACAAAGAAGTTGGGAAAGGTGGCAATAAACACTGATAAAGTTGAGGAATGCTTATCAAACACTTATTTGGACCATCCCACAGGTGTGCAGGCTAATTTGGAACAGGTGGGTGCCATGATTGGGTATAAAAGTAGATTCCATGAAATGCTCAGTCATTCACAAACAAGGATGGGGCGAGGGTCACCACTTTGTCAACAAATGCGTGAGCAAATTGTTGAACAGTTTAAGAAGAACTTTTCTCAACCAGCTATTGCAAGGAATTTAGGGATTTCACCATCTACGCTCCATAATATCATCAAAGGGTTCAGAGAATCTGGAGAAATACCTGCACGTAAGCAGCTAAGCCCGTGACCTTCGAGCCCTCAGGCTGTACTGCATCAACAAGCGACATCAGTGTGTAAAGGATATCACCACATGGGCTCAGGAACACTTCAGAAACCCACTGTCAGTAACTACAGTTGGTCACTACATCTGTAAGTGCAAGTTAAAACTCTCCTATGCAAGGCGAAAACCGTTTATCAACAACACCCAGAAACGCCGTCGGCTTCGCTGGGCCTGATCTCATCTAAGATGGACTGATACAAAGTGGAAAAGTGTTCTGTGGTCTGACGAGTCCACATTTCAAATTGTTTTTGGAAACTGTGGACGTCGTGTCCTCCGGACCAAAGAGGAAAAGAACCATCCGGATTGTTATAGGCGCAAAGTTGAAAAGCCAGCATCTGTGATGGTATGGGGGTGTATTAGTGCCCAAGACATGGGTAACTTACACATCTGTGAAGGCGCCATTAATGCTGAAAGGTACATACAGGTTTTGGAGCAACATATGTTGCCATCCAAGCAACGTTACCATGGACGCCCCTGCTTATTTCAGCAAGACAATGCCAAGCCACGTGTTACATCAACGTGGCTTCATAGTAAAAGAGTGCGGGTGCTGGACTGGCCTGCCACACTGAGAACCCACACCAAACAAGAATGACAAACACATTTCGGGAAAACATCCGCACCGTAGCACAACATAAACACAACAGAACAAATACCCAGAACCCCTTGCAGCGCTAACTCTTCCGGGACGCTACAATATACACCCCCCGCTACCCTCTACCCCCATGTGCATATCACACTTGACATTTTTGGATTAGTTTAAAAAAAACAAAAAAACATAATTTTTTTCTTAAAGTTTACAGTTATATAATTAGGTTGGGGGTAGTAATGTGAGAAAATGGGAAAAACCTTAAGGGGAATATAAAGTCAGCTTACAATGGAGCCAAAAGGGAGCCACTGTGTCTATTTCGACCATAAAACCCAATAAATAACCATCCAAAAATCAGCAAGAATAATCTATTTACATTTTATGTCCTGAATATTAACCAAGTATTAGCGATATTGTTATTATACGCGCTAACGCTAAATACCTACATTTAGCAGCGCGTTGGTCAGAGAGAGGCAACTTCCTATGCTGCTATGTTGACATCATGAGCTGGTGAGCTGCTTTCTCGCCTCTGTGCTTGTGAAAGTTCATTCTCGATCATAAACAGTGTTCGTAATAACGCCGTTATATTATAAAGGCGTTGTATAATATATATATATATATATATATATATATATATATATATATATATATATATATATATATATATATATATATATATATATATATATATATATATATATATATATATATATATATATATATATATATATATATATATATAAGGCGTTGTATAATATATATATATATATATATATATATAATATATATATATATATATATATATATATATATATATATATATATATATATATATATATATATATATATATATATAAGGCGTTGTATAATATATATATATATATATATATATATAATATATATATATATATATATATATATATATATATATATATATATATATATATATATATATATATATATATATATATATATATATATATATATATATAATGGTGAGAGGCCTGTTGGTCTTTTAAAGAGTCACCAATCACTAAATCAGCACCCCGGTAACTGATGATTGTGAGTGTGTGTGTGTGAGAGTGTGTGCGCGTGCACGCACACGGAATTTTGAAATGTCTCTATAGTGCTCATTTTGCTGTCTGTCTGTCTGTCTCTATATCTGTCTGTCTGTCTGATCTATTTCTATATCTATCTATCTATATATCTCTATATATATGATATTAATTTAACACTAGACAATAGAAGTAAGGGAACTTGTCACACTTAAGAACAAATAGGCCACCCTAAGAGTGCTCTGGAGCACTCGTAGATTTTGTTCTTACCTACGAACAAATCCCAGCTAAGAAAACATTGGTGAATACAAAAATCTCCTTAAAAACTTCGTAAGTGGGCCTAAGAACAAAACTTGTTCTTAAGAACGGTTGCTGAATGGGGCCCAATGTACAGTAAGTGATGTATTATTATGTTTGTTGGCTCTCATAAAGTCTGCAGTAGTGTGTAATAATCAGTGATGTTGTTGATGGAAAAAGCCAACATTGTGTTGCGTTTGTGAAATTATGCGTATGCTTAAAATGATCAAAATACGTAAATATAAAATGTTATTATAAATGTACCTGTTACTACATAACATATATACTTACAGTGTGTATATACAGTAAAACTTTGATGGAGGTGTTTGGATGCTTTATAGCCGGAATTAAGCGACCGTCAAAGGCAGGCCTGGGCAATTATTTTGACTCGGGGGGGCCAAATTTAGATAACAAAATGTGTCTGGGGCAGTGGTTCTTAACCTTGTTGGAGGTACCGAACCCCACCAGTTTCATATGTGCATTCACCGAACCCTTCTTTAGTGAAAAATAAAATGTTGTTTTTTTTCAAATTCAAGACAATGTTATATGTTTTTGGTAACACTTTAGTATAGGGAACATATTCTAAGTAACAAAGACTTAATTTAGAGTTATTTGGACACTAGGGGAACATATTCTAAGTTATAAAGACTAAATTTAGAGTTATTTGGACACTAGGGGAACATATTCTAAGTAATAAAGACTTAATTTAGAGTTATTTGGTTAGGGATAGGGTCAGGGTTAGAGGGTTAGGGTTATAATAAGGCCATGTCGAATAAGGCACTAATAAGTACTTAATAATGACGAGTTAAGAGCCAATATGTTACTAATTTGCATGTTATTAAGCAACTAATTAATGATGAATATGTTTTCATACTAAAGTGTTACCATGTTTTTTTACTGGTGCACAAAATGAACCGTGCATGAACATCACCTTGTTCAAACAACAAAACCAACACAGTGCATAAACTCACAACAAAGTTGTCATGTCTGTGTGATCATTGTTTTAGTCATGTTCGGTTTTGTTTTTGGACTTTTTGTGCACTTTTGTTTTGTTTTGTCACCATAGCAACCCATTAGTTTTCACCTGTCACGTCACGCACCTGTTTCACGTTTTGAGTCACGCACCTGTTTTCGTTAATCATATAGGTAGTATTTAAGTTCATTTTTTTCAGTTCGTCGTCCTGGCGAAATCCCGGATTCATACCCCTGTCACACTTTTACCTCTGCGCACTTCATGCCATGTCCAAGTAAGTTTTTTTTTCTATTAATGCCACAGTTAGTGTTTTTTGTTTAATTATTCACAGTTTTTTGCCCACATGCAAGTCTTTTTGTTTCGTTAGTCAAGTTTGTACATCTGCCTTGAGCGCGCTTTTTGTTCCTTTGAGTGTTATAAATAAATATGTATTTACCTTCACGCCATGACCAGTCCAGCTTTACTTGCATCTCGGGAAAACAAACACACCATAGTCCTTGTTTTGACAAAAGTACACACCAGCAAATCAGTCAAATGTTGCCGTATCCGTAATACGGCGATAGGGAGAAGTTTGTATTTACACGATGATTCGGGTGTGTTTTGACCTCCGCCGAACCCTTGAGGCCGACTCACCAAACCCCTAGGGTTCGATCGAACCCAGGTTAAGAACCACTGGTCTGGGGGCTGGTATATCTGATTTTTAGGAACACTAATACAAAACCTCACAATAATGTCTGATTGAATGCTCACGTTATGACAGACTGCCTTAAAAAAACGGAATGGAATTTTACGTTTTTTTACTGAATGAGACACCCAGAATGTCCATGAAAGTAAAGAATGTGGGATTTACAATAGTAACTATGACCGATAAAACACTGAATTATGACAACATATGAACGTCACGCCCCCTTTCGATCGACACATTTTACAATCAAGCGAAACGCAACAAAAATGCAACAAACACAGCGAAATATGAACGCGAAGGGTAAAAAAAAAAACTACCTACAATCTGATATATCTGATATATCACTAAGCTTTAGAACTTTGTTGTAAAAATCTCCTTCCGCGTCTGTCCCTGACACTCGCATTTCAGGCTGAAACTCTGGAAAAAAATATGATTTTTTGTTTTTATTCTAATTAGGGTCCAATAAGCCCAAATAGTAAAAAGAAATAAAAAAAGCATGTAAACAAACAGCTTAGGCCTTAAGAGGATAAAGATCTAAAAAAATAATTTGGGAATGTCCGGCAGGCTCAACGGGCCGCATGTGGCCCCCGGGCCTTATTTTGCCCAGATCTGCTCAAAGGCTACATAGAAAGCGGACTTTTGCTTGCATTTATTTACAATTTAGAAAGACACGTGTGCTATCTTACATAAGCATTGTGAATGATAGGCAAAAGTCCCCCAAAAAGCACAGTTCCTCTTTAAGAGTGACAGAGCAGGAACGGGCTAGGATATAGTTCAGCGTTCATTAACTCACACGCGCAAAACGGAGCCCCCCACAGAACGCGGGGCCCTCGGCACGACGTGTAATCTGCGTCTATAGGGACTAAAAGTCAACAGGGTCGCGTTGCGTAATTTGACATATTTGAGGTTTTGTCATGTTTGCATGAGTCTTTCTTTTTTTGTGGTGGGGGGGACTTTTGTGGATAACGGGGAGAGAGAAAAAAAAACACATTTCAGCTCCTCCTCCGGTGGACTGTTGGATATGTGTGGGCTGTCGGGAAAATTTTCCTACAAAAGCCAAACCTCCTGCTTTTGTGCAGCAGGGACGACGTCCCACGTCCACCTCTCCAAACACTCACCGAACCTCTTGTATCCAAAAGACTGTACTTCCTCCTCGTCTGCAAAGTCGTCTGTGTGACATAATGAGAAACACATGACATCAACATTTTGCAGACACACAAAGACCACTGGAATCCACTTTATCCTTCAAGTCGAGTGTTTGGCAAAGTGGAAGCTGCTCACTGGGATCATCTCATATCATGTGCATACACTATGAAAGTGTGTGTGTGTGTGAGTGTGTGTGCGTGCGTGTGTGTGTGTGTGTGTGTGTGTGTGTGTGTGTGTGTGTGTGTGTGTGTGTGCGTGCGTGTGTGTGTGTGTGTGTGTGTGTGTGTGTGTGTGTGTGCTGTAAAAGCAACAGGCTTTAGTTTGTTGACAGTAAAGTTAATTAGTCTCCACGACACAGAACAACATCACACCTAATGGGAAACAGATGGGACCGGGGGGGTCCTGGGGGGGTCATGGGCAACAGTGATGAGTGTAGTGACGTCATTTAGAAGGCGCATTTATGTGTGCTCACATGCATGAAATTCCTTAACAGAAAGTGTGTTCTTATATACAAAGTAGAATTTAAAAAGTAACAAAACATGGGGTCACGTACCTTTCATGGCGTTTTTATTGCTCGTTGATGACAGAAGGAGAGCTGGACCGCTGTCACTTTGTGCGCATCTCAGCATCCGGTAAAAAAAAAAAAGTAAAAAAAAAAAAAAAAAAAGTCCAAACTTTGTTTTCAAAGTTGACAACGGCGGTAGAAAAAAGGCAAAAGGAGGACTGCGCAAAAATCTTTAAAAGTTAGAAGCTCATCCTTCCTCACGCAACTTTGAGCAGGAGTGTTGTGATGCTTCGTGTCGGCCAGTCCTGTCTCTTGTCCGCGAGGAAAGTCAAGCGAAACACCCCCACTTCCGGTGGGACTTTCAAAATTAAAGTTTAGCGCCCGCGGCCCCTTTTTAATGCCTGCATCGAAGGGTCAGCAACCCAAAACGTTGAAAGAGCCATATTGGATCAAAAATACAAAAAACGAATCCGTCTGGAGCCGCAAAAAATTAAAAGCCTTTTATAAGTGCTATAGTGAAGGCAACACATGATGTAAGTGTCTATAGCTATTGATAGTAGGCTATTATAATAGCCTACTATCAAATTGACTATGTGTCACGGGCTGAAGCAAATCTTTGTTGACAGAAATGTTGAAATGTAATATTTATTCTAAACATTTTTACAACATTAGAAACTATTAGTAAATCAGAGGCTACTCAGAAGGGGAGATAATTCCTGGAGATTACTGGCTTTTAATGGCCAAAGGTATAGCTGTGTGTGTCCAAGTTTAAGGCTACGACAGGCTGTCTTCTTTTAATAGATTTATTACAATCTTTGGCAAGCTAGGTAATGTTTGCTGTGGTCTGGAACATGTGTCGTGACACATGCAAAACTGAATTATATACAAAAAGGATATAAGTAAAGGATATTAAATGAGCTCAAATATACCTACAAATGAGGCATAATGATGCAATATGTACGCACTGCTAGCCTGAATAGCATGTTAGCATTGATTAGCTTGCAATCATGCACTGACCAAATATGCCTGATTAGCACTCCAACAAGTCAATAACATCAACAAAGCGCACCTTTGTGCATTCACGCACAGTATAAAACTTTTGGTGGACAAAATGAGACAAAGAGGGAGTGGAAGATTGTACATGTAAACAAAGTGTTGCGTCACAGTCCACACTATGGTGGGTTCAAGAACCGCCGAAGTTAGTAGGACAAAACGATGTCCACCGAATACTCTCATCAGTGAAGCATGCACACAAACGGTAACACTTTAGTATGGGGAACATATTCTAAGTAACAAAGACTTAATTTATAGTTATTTAGACACTAGGGGAACATATTCTAGGCAACAAATAGTTAATTTAGAGTTATTTGGTTAGGGTTAGGGTTGGAGGGTTAGGGTTAGGGTTAGTAATGGTGAATATGTTCCCCATACTAAGTGTTACTCTCTTACTGGTTGTATAATAAGGCCATGCAAAATAAGGCATTAATAAGTACTTAATAATGACTAATTAAGAGCCAATATGTTACTAATTTGCATGTTAATAAGCAACTAATTAATGGTGAATATGTTCCCCATACTAAAGTGTTACCACACAAACATTAAACAGTGGGCTTTCTAACAATTGGGAAGGTTTGTATCATGTTTGTCCTCAAACAAAAAACATACGAAAACAAAAAAAATATTTACCCCCATCTTTTTCCATTTTTAATTGTTTTTTAAAAATGCTCCAGGGAGCCACTAGGGCGGCACTAAAGAGCCGCAAGCGGCTCGAGAGCCGCGGGTTGCTGACCCCCGAACTAGGGCAACCCAAAAATGTTGAAAGAGCCATTTAGGACCAAAAATTAAAAAAAATAAAAATCTGTCTGGAGCCGCAAAAAAATAAAAGCCTTCTATAAGTGATGTAATGAAGTCAACACATGATATAAGTGTCTATATGAGCTATGATAGCCTACTATCAAAATGACTATGTGTCGCAGGCTGACTCAAATCTTCATTGACAGAAATGTTGAAATGTATTATTTATTCTACCAATTTTACAACATTGGAAAACATTAGTAAAACTGAGGCTTGTCAGAGGGTGAGATAACTCCTGGAAATTACTGGTTCAGAATAGCCAAAGGTATAAATGGCGGGCTGTCATTTGACTAATGTTTTCCAATGTTGTAAAAATGTGTCAAATAAATATTACATTTCAACATTCCTGTCACCGAAGATTTGCGTCAGCCTGCGATAAATAGTCATTTTGATAGTAGGCTAATATAGCCAATATAGACACTTACATCATGTGTTGCCCTCATTATAACACTTATACAAGGCGTTTAGTTTTTCGCAGCTCCAAACAGATTTGTTTTTTGTATGTTTGGTCAAAATTTCAATATTTTGGGTTGCCGACCCTTGGGATAGAGGAAAATAAAGCAAGAAAAGCAGTCGTGTGCTCGGACTCCAGCAATGCATTGACCAGCATAAAAAACATAGCATCAGAAACAAGACAATATTTGACATGTGTGAAATAGTTCAGGCAATCTCAGAATGAATAAACGGTGGAAATGTGGTAACATTTCTCTGGGCACGTACTCTTTGTGGGGAATGAACTAGCAGATAGCAAAGCAAGCAACCACTCAGACAGAAGTAAACATGGAGATTAACCACATTAAAGAAGAAGTGAAGAATATAGTTAAGATAGAACACAATACAAAGTGGCAGGATAATTGGAATAAGGCAACAAAAGGTAGGGAGTATTACAAAGTCCAGAGGAGAGAAGGTGTAATGAGAGGAGGGAATAGAAATAGGAAGGAAGAATATATTATTACTAAAATACATAATAATAATAATAATATATTTTATTTGTAAAAGCACTTTACTTTGAGCAAATAACCTCAAAGTGCTACAGAGCATTAAAAAAAACAAAAAAACAACAACGCTAAAACCCCAAATAGCTGCCCCCAACAAGTAAAATAAATATATAAAAAGTAAATTGAAATTGATAGGGAAACATAAGACAGGGCTCTGTGGTTATTGTCATCGGATAGAAAGTGTAGGGCATATATTATTACAGGCCTGGGCAATTGTTTTGACTTGGGGACACATTTAGAGAGAAAAAATGTGTCTGGGTGCCGGTATATCTATTTTTAAGAACACTAATACAAAACCTCAAAATAATGTCTGATTGAATGCTAAAATGTTTATGACAGACCGTCTTAAAAAATAGAATTTAATTTTTTTTTACTGAATGAGACATCCAAAATGTACATGAAAACAAAGAATGTGGGATTTACAATATTAACTATGACCGATAAAACACTGAATATTGACAACATATGAACGTCACACCCCCTCTCGATCGACATATTTGACAAGCAAGCGAAACGCAACAAAAATGCAACAAACACAGCAAAATATGAACACGAAGGGTAAAAAAACCCAGCTACGATCTGATATATCACTAAGCTTGAGAACTTTGTTGTAAAAATCTCCTTCCGCTCTGGGAACACTCTGTGAAAACGCTCCCCACCCACACTGCTTGGACTTAGATTACCATAGTAACCAGTATATCATGCAAAAGTGCAGATTCCAACCATTGAAATACTTTGTATGGTTCAAGACTTACGGTCATTTGAAAACATCTAGTTACGGTTCCTACACCTGCCGCCTCTCACTCTGTGCAGCGCACCTCCAGACACACCCACGGGCGTTCCTCTTCGGCTGCAGTCACTCTGCAAACAACACACCTGACGCTGATGAGAATCTTGTCTTCAAAGGCCAGCGCATCTTGCGTTCCAGTGCCAGAACATAGCTACCTGCACAGTAAGCCTCTCACGTCTCTCGCTTCTTTGCCCATGTGGTTCCTCGCTCTTTGTGTTTCCCCTCCGTCAAACTCAATGTGTCTTGTCTTGTGTCGTCATCCAGCAACCTTTCGTCATCCCCTGGTTTCAAGTTGTGTGTCTCGTCTCCCTGGATCCCCTCTGGACTCTCTACTGCCTGCCTGGATCTCGACCTCACGGCCTGCCTTTGGACCACGACGCCTTGCTCCAGCCCCTCACCTCCTGCCTGTCCCTGGATCTCCGAGCCTGCCTTGCCCTTTCTGGACTTCCGCACCGATCTCAACACGCACCTTCAACACCACCTGGTAACACTCCTCATATATCTGCTACACATAGTCACACCTTATACATTTGGTTTAAACACACACTTCACATATAATTGTATATTACAATAAACACGCTGCAAGCTAACGACAACCCTGTCTCCATGCCGTCTCCTTCTCCCTCTGTACCGTTACACATCACTGCACATCATAATGGCAGCTACAGTTTCGATCATAAAGATCTAAATAAATTATTTGAAAAAGCTTAACGGGCCGCGTGCCTTAGTTTGCCCAGGTCTAAACTAGCAGATAGCAAAGCAAGCAACCACTAAGACAGAAGTAAACATGGAGATTAACCACAGTAAAGAAGAAGTGAAGAATATAGGTAAGATAGAACACAATACAAAGTGGCACAATAATTGGAATAAGGCAACAAAAGGTAGGGAGTATTACAAAGTCCAGAGGAGAGAAGGTGTAATGAAAGGAGGGAATATAAATACGAAGGAAGAAGATATTACTACTAGAATGAGGTTAGGACATAAAGTACAGGCCAAAAGTTTGGACTCACCTTCTCATTAAATGCGCTTTCTTTATTTTCATGACTATTTACATCGTGGATTGTCACTGAAGGCATCAAAACTATGAATGAACACATGCGGAGTTATGTACCTAACAAAAAAAGGTGAAATAACTGAAAACATGTTTTATATTCTAGTTTCTTCAAAATAGCCACCCTTTGCACTGATTACTGTGTTGCACACTCTTGGCATTCTCTCGATGAGATTCAAGAGGTAGTCACCTGAAAGGTTTTTTTTCCCTTCACAGGTGTCATAGTTTTGATGCCTTCAGTGACAAACTACAATGTAAATAGTCATGAAAATAAAGAAAACGCATTGAAACGAGAAGGTGTGGCCTTGTGGTTAGAGTATCCGCCCTGAGATCGGTAGGTCGTGAGTTCAAACCCCGGCTGAGTCATACCAAATACTATAAAAATGGGACCCATTACCTCCCTGCTTGGCACTCAGCATCAAGGGTTGGAATTGGGGGTTAAATAACCAAAATGATTCAAAGCTCGGCCACTGCTGCTGCTCACTGCTCCTCTCACCTCCCAGGGGGTGAACAAGGGGATGGGTCAAATGCAGAGGACACATTTCACCACACCGAGTGTGTGTGTGTGTGACAATCATTGGTACTATAACTTTAACTTAACACTTTTGGCCTGTACTGTACATATCTAAAAGGTTAATTGAAATTGATAGTATGATTATTGTATGTATTAATACATAGTAGGAAATACAAACCCCGTTTCCGTATGAGTTGGGAAATTGTGTTAGATGTAAATATAAACGGAATACAATGATTTGCAAATCATTTTCACCCCATATTCAATTGAATGCACTACAAAGACAAGATATTTGATGTTCAAAT
The DNA here is from genome assembly GCF_033978685.3 of Nerophis lumbriciformis. NCBI lineage: Eukaryota > Metazoa > Chordata > Actinopteri > Syngnathiformes > Syngnathidae > Nerophis > Nerophis lumbriciformis. The sequence goes on from NC_084554.2 coordinate 14,373,086, forward strand.
TCATAAACTTTATTTATTTTTTGCAAATAATAATTCACTTAGAATTTCATGGCTGCAACACGTGCCAAAGTAGTTGGGAAAGGGCATGTTCACCACTGTGTTACATGGCCTTTCCTTTTAACAACACTCAGTAAACATTTGGGAACTGAGGAGACACATTTTTTAAGCTTCTCAGGTGGAATTCTTTCCCATTCTTGCTTGATGTACAGCTTAAGTTGTTCAACAGTCCGGGGGTCTCTGTTGTGGTATTTTAGGCTTCATTATGCGCCACACATTTTCAATGGGAGACAGGTCTGGACTCCGCACTCTTTTACTATGAAGCCACGTTGATGTAACACGTGGCTTGGCATTGTCTTGCTGAAATAAACAGGGGCGTCCTTGGTAACGTTGCTTGAATGGCAACATATGTTGCTCCAAAACCTGTATGTACCTTTCAGCATTAATAGCGCCTTCACACATGTGTAAGTTACCCATGACTTGGGCACTAATACACCCCCATACCATCACAGATGCTGGCTTTTCAACTTTGCGCCTATAACAATTCGGATGGTTGTTTTCCTCTTTGGTCCGGAGGACACGACGTCCACAGTTTCCAAAAACAATTTGAAATGTGGACTCGTCAGACCACAGAACACTTTTCCACTTTGTATCCGTCCATCTTAGATGAGCTCAGGCCCAGCGAAGCCGACGGCGTTTCTGGGTGTTGTTGATAAACGTTTCTGCCTTGCATAGGAGAGTTTTAACTTGCACTTACAGATGTAGCGACCAACTGTAGTTACTGACAGTGGGTTTCTGAAGTGTTCCTGAGCCCATGTGGTGATATCCTTTACACACTGATGTCGCTTGTTGATGCAGTACAGCCTGAGGGATCGAAGGTCACGGGCTTAGCTGCTTACGTGCAGTGATTTCTCCAGATTCTCTGAACCCTTTGATGATATTACAGACCGTAGATGGTGAAATCCCTAAATTCCTTGCAATAGCTGGTTGAGAAAGGTTTTTCTTAAATTGTTCAACAATTTGCTCACACATTTGTTGACAAAGTGGTGACCCTCGCCCCATCCTTGTTTGTGAATGACTGAGCATTTCATGGAATCTACTTTTATACCCAATCATGGCACCCACTTGTTCCCAATTTGTCTGTTCACCTGTGGGATGTTCCAAATAAGTGTTTGATGAGCATTCATCAACTTTATCAGTATTTATTGCCACCTTTCTCAACTTCTTGTCACGTGTTGCTGGCATCAAATTCTAAAGTTAATGATTATTTGCAAAAAAATAAAGTTTATGAGTTTGAACATCAAATATGTTGTCTTTGTAGCATATTCAACTGAATATGGGTTGAAAAATGATTTGCAAATCATTGTATTCCGTTTATATTTACATCTAACACAATTTCCCAACTCATATGGAAACGGGGTTTGTACAATACAGAAAGGGAAATACTGTAAAATATGTTAGCGAAAAAGAAAGTGAGGTTAGTAGTGGAAGATATTTTAGGCTTGCACTCAGAACACATAGGATACAAATCATTACATACATTTAAAAACAAAAGACTGGGTTAAATAAAAGAATATAGAGTAGGGGTCTAGCTCGGGCCACACTCCATATCAGAAGGTGGCGGTAATGCACACAATAAGGTCGTTTGCCAACCGCCATTGACCCGGAAATGACGAATAACTAGCAAACAAACACCAAACTCAAAGGCGCCAATTTTGTATCACGTTCGTCCACAACATAGACGTCTATATTTCTTTTCGACACAAAATGCCCGCCACTGCAGATACATACTCGGACCAGTTTGCCTCAAAGGAGTGCGAGCCGGAAGGGGCGACGGATAAAAACACGAGTAAGTCGGCCCTTATCTGTGATGAGCGCGGATATTTGAACCAAGTACGGTTGATCCTGGATCATGGCCGGAAAAAGGGAGACCGAACCGGCACCGGAGTCCTTTCGATGTTTGGCGCCCAGACCCGATACAGCCTCCGAGGTAAGGCTGCGTCTTGTTTTGTTTGTGTTGACATGTAGTCCATTTGCTATAAGAGCGTCATGTAAGCTAGCTAATATTCCCCCAAAATGTCCAAAAAAAGATGTGGTCAAATGTGCACTGGTGTGCGGCAAGTGTGACGTCACCTCGCTGTACGTAAATAATCTCTAAACACAGTTACAGTCTCAATAAATCAGCACAGCTGACCAAGTATTCTTGACCGTCCAATCTGTCTCAAGGAAGTAGTGGAATCAATTAATAGTTTAAAAAATGACAAATCTCCTGCAGTGGATGGTATTACATCCATCCATCCATTTTCTACCGCTTGTTCCTTTTGGGGTCATGGTGGGGTGCTGGAGCCTATCTCAGCTGCATTCGGGCGGAAGGTGGTGTACACCCTGGACAAGTCGCCACCTCATCACAGGGCCAACACAGATAGACAGACAACATTAACACACTAGGGCAAATTTAGTATTGCCAATCAACCTATCCCCAGGTGCATGTCTTTGGAGGTGGGAGGGAACCCACGCAGTCACGGGGAGAACATTCAAACTCCACACAGAAAGATCCCGAGCCCGGGATTGAACCCAGGACTACTCAGGACCTTTCAGAAGAGCTAGCTCCTTTCTTACTAGAAGTGTTTTGTGAAAGTATTGATACAGGTGCGCTTCCTCCAACTTAAACACAAGGCCTCATTACCCTAATACCTAAACCACACAAAGATTTACTAATCATTGATAATTGGCATCCAATTAGCCTCCTAAACATCCATCCATCCATTTTCTACCGCTTATTCCCTTCGGGGTCATGGGGGGTGCTGGAGCCTATCTCAGCTACAATCGGGCAGAAGGCGGGGTACACCCTGGACAAGTCGCCACCTCATCGCAGGGCCAACACAGATAGACAGACAGCATTCACACTCACATTCACACACTCGGGCAAATTTAGTATTGCCAATCAACCTATCCCCAGGTGCATGTCTTTGGAGGTGGGAGGAAGCCGGAGTACCCGGAGGGAACCCATGCAGTCACGGGAAGAACATGCAAACTCCACACAGAAAGATCCCGAGCCCAGGATTGAACCCAGGACTACTCAGGACCTTTCAGAAGAGCTAGCTCCCTTCTTACTAGAAGTGTTTTGTGAAAGTATTTATACAGGTGCCCTTCCTCCAACTTTAACACAAGGCCTCATTACCCTAATACCTAAACCAAACAAAGATTTACTAATCATTGATAATTGGCGTCCAATTAGCCTTCTAAACAATGACTATATAATTGTAGCTATTATTTTTTGCTAAACGTTTAAAACAGGTTCTGGATGACATAATTGATGAGACACAGTCAGGTTTTATGAGAAGGAGACACATATCGAATAATATCAGGCTTGTACTTGACATATCATCAATCAATCAATCAATGTTTATTTATATAGCCCTAAATCACAAGTGTCTCAAAGGGCTGCACAAGCCACAACGACATCCTCGGTACAGAGCCCACATAAGGGAAAGGAAAAACTCACCCCAGTGGGACGTCGATGTGAATGACTATTAGAAACCTTGGAGAGGACCGCATATGTGGGTAACCCCCCCCCTCCCTCTAGGGGAGACCGAAAGCAATGGATGTCGAGTGGGTCTGACATAATTAGGGATGTCCCAATCCAGGTTTTTGCACTTCCGATCCGATACCGATGTTGTTTTTGCACTTCCGATCCGATACCGATACTGGCCTATCCGAGCATGTATTAAAGTTTAAAGTTTTTTAGCCTACTTAGTTGTCAGATTCATGTTGAAAAGGGTTTTAGTACTCTTGATAACAACTAGCCAGCTGAATTAGGTGAGTTTGAATAATACACAATGGTTGGTAACAAGAAACTGACCTGTTTATTCAAGGATAAACACAATATAGACAAAATTATACATGATAAACAGAAATGGCATCATTGAACAGTAAACAAGTGAACAGTATAAAGTGCAAATAATGCTGTAAACATTATTTAAAAAAAAGCAAAACACACAAACAACCTGAGTGGGATAACATGTCTGTAACTCAGCATCAATACTTGCTCTTGAACAAGTGTAAACTTAAAAAAAAACAAAAAACTATCTACACACTCCCTTCAATTGTTTGCGCCCCCTGACTGCAGTCCGAGCATAATGGGGAGATGTGTTGGATGGTGCGTCGAAAGCCCACTTTACTCACGAGAGATAACGGCTCATCATCCTGAATTATTTCCTCGGCAATGACTCTAGTTATCCCCTGGGCTTTAGCACTGTTCAGTGGCAGTATGTTACGCTTCGCCAACGTTTCTGTCAGAGTTAGTTGGGTAGGACCTTTCTTTTTCTTTTTCAATCTTTAATCTTTAATCAATCAATCTTTATTTATATAGCCCTAAATCACAAGTGTCTCAAAGGGCTGCACAAGCCACAACGACATCCTCGGTACAAAGCCCACATACGGGCAAGGAAAAACTCACCCCAGTGGGACGTCGATGTGAATGACTATGAGAAACCTTGGAGAGGACCGCATATGTGGGTAACCCCCCCCCTCTAGGGGAGACCGAAAGCAATGGATGTCGAGTGGGTCTGACATAATATTGTGAGAGTCCAGTCCATAGTGGATCCAACATAATAGTAAGAGTCCAGTCCATAGTGGGGCCAGCAGGACACCATCCCGAGCGGAGACGGGTCAGCAGCGCAGAGATGTTCCCAGCCGATGCACAGGCGAGCGGTCCACCCCGGGTCCCGACTCTGGACAGCCAGCACTTCATCCATGGCCACCGGACCTGTGCCCCCCCCCCTCAAGGAAAAGGGGAGCAGAGGAGAAAAGAAAAGAAACGGCAGATCAACTGGTCTAACAGGGGGGCTATTTAAAGGCTAGAGTATACAAATTAGTTTTAAGATGGGACTTAAATGCTTCTACTGAGGTAGCATCTCTAATTGTTACCGGGAGGGCATTCCATAGTACTGGAGCCCGAATAGAAAACGCTCTATAGCCCGCAGACTTTTTTTGGGCTCTGGGAATCACTAATAAGCCGGAGTTCTTTGAACGCAGATTTCTTGCCAGGACATATGGTACAATGCAATCGACAAGATAGGACGGAGCTAGACCGTGTAGTATTTTATACGTAAGTAGTAAAACCTTAAAGTCACATCTTAAGTGCACAGGAAGCCAGTGCAGGTGAGCCAGTATAGGCGTAATATGATCAGACTTTCTTGTTCTTGTCAAAAGTCTAGCAGCCGCATTTTGTACCAACTGTAATTTTTTAATGCTAGACATAGGGAGACCTGAAAATAATACGTTACAGTAGTCGAGACGAGACGTAACGAACGCATGAATAATGATCTCAGCGTCGCTAGTGGATAAAATAGAACGAATTTTAGCGATATTACGGCGATGAAAGAAGGCCGTTTTAGTAACACTCTTAATGTGTGATTCAAACGAGAGAGTTGGGTCGAAGATAATACCCAGATTCTTTACTGATTCGCCTTGTGTAATTGTTTGGTTGTCAAATGTTAAGGTGGTATTATTAAATAAATGTCGGTGTTTAGCAGGACCGATAATCAGCATTTTTGTCAGTTTTCTTTAGAAATTCTTCATATTCTTTACCGTGGTATTTCGCTAAATGCTTGATCAGATTTGTTGTATTAAAATGTCTTACAACTTTACCACCACGCTTGGCATGTTTTGCACTCCACCTATGGCGTCACATTAGTGCCAAAAATCCGAGCGCATAAAAACTGTTATCGCGCGCTGATTCTCCACTTCGTGCACGCGCGACACCCTTTTGTGCGCGCCTGGTGCCTTTTTGCGCGCGCGGTGCCTTTCTGCGCGCGCGCCGTCTCGGTCTGTGCGCTCTCTGTGTACTCCTGGCATCTCTCCTCGCGCTGTCATGTTTCTTTTTGGCACTTTGGGGGCGGGTATGCTTAGACGGCCCCTCCTTTCTGGTTGGCTCTGAGCATTTTTCATATGACCAATCATTCTCCAGCGTAGCAATGTTGTAGCCATCTTACCTCGGACAGCTAGCCTCAATCATTACATTGATGTCAATGGTACATGTACTAATTAAATTACCATAACTTGCTCGATTTTCGACCAATTTACAAACGGTTTGCCTTGTTACAAATCTTATTACATGTAGATGTGACATAGGATGCTGTACCTGTTGAAATTACCTCTTTTGCTTTAGAAAAAATTGACTTAATTGTGCAACATAGTTGTGTAGGGTCAGTGTTAGTCAGTTCCCTGATTATTTTAAACTGTTTCAGAATACATTATTAAAAGGCTATTTTTAACATTTTAAAAACAAAATTCAAAGATTATTTCATTAATTTTATGGCTGAATCAAAAGAAATTCCATAAATTAGAAAACAAATGTTCAAGAAGAAGTGAAAATATAAAATAATGTTATGGTTGGATGTTATTGCTGGTGGACCAGTTCTGGCTGAAAGATGTGATTATGGTGTTTGTTGTCTTATTATTTATTTGGGTCACATTTTGTATTACCCTGTATTGTACCTTGTACGGGCGCTGATGAAATAACCTTCATCAGCGCGCGACATTTTTTTATCCACTTCTTCCTCCGTAAATCTTGATACATATTGACGATGACCCGCCCTGCTATACTTCTGATTGGCTCTGAGCATTTTTCGCCTGACCAATCAGAAAGAATGGGCCGTCTAAGCATACCCGCCCCCAAAGTGCCAAAACGAAACATGACAGCGCACAGACCGAGACGGCGCGCGTGCAGAAAGGCACCGCGCGCGCGCAGAAAAGCACCGCGCGCGCGCAAAAGGGTGTCGCGCGCGCACGAAGTGGAGAATCAGCGCGCGATAACAGTTTTTATGCGCTCGGATTTTTGGCACTAATGTGACGCCATATCCACCTCTTCATCTTTTTCGTTTTGTAGGGTAAAATAATCCCAAACAGCTGACATTTTTACCGGTAACTTCCGCTCGCCTTTCGGAACCATGAACCGGCATCCGCTTCCGATTAGGACGGTTAGGACACAGACCTGTGGATGTGTTGAAGGTGTGCTGGAAAATACGGAACGGAAATTAGGGAGTAGCAGAAGAAAAGTGGAATGTATTATTTAAAATCGGTGTGTTGGAAAACACGAAATGGAATTTTTTTTCGATCCAAATATCGGATCAGGACAACCCTAGACATAATATTGTGAAAGTCCAGTCCATAGTGGATCCAACATATCAGCGAAAGTCCAGTCCATAGTGGATCCAACATATCAGCGAAAGTCCAGTCCATAGTGGATCCAACATGATGGTGAGAGTCCAGTCCATAGTGGGGCCAGCAGGAGACCATCCCGAGCGGAGACGGGTCAGCAGCGCAGAGATGTCCCCAACCGATGCACAGGCGAGCGGTCCACCCTGGGTCCCGACTCTGGACAGCCAGCACTTCATCCATGGCCAGCGGACCTGTGTAACTCCCCCTCCACGAGGGAAAGGGGGGCAGAGAAGAAAAGAAAAGAAACGGCAGATCAACTGGTCTAAAAAGGGGGTCTATTTAAAGGCTAGAGTATACAAATGAGTTTTATATGCTTCTACTGAGGTAGCATCTCTATCTGTTACCGGGAGGGCATTCCATAGTACTGGAGCCCGAATAGAAAACGCTCTATAGCCCGCAGACTTTTTTTGGGCTCTGGGAATCACTAATAAGCCGGAGTTCTTTAAACGCAGATTGCTTGCCGGAACATATGGTACAATACAATCAGCAAGATAGGCTGGAGCTAGACTGTGTAGTATTTTATACATAAGTAGTAAAACCTTAAAGTCACATCTTAAGGTCCTAATTCCCGCTCTTATTTTTTCCAGCGTCCCCCGCCCTTAAGTTCACCCTATAATGGTTCCGGTATTGTCCCGTGACCTGTGTAACCAATACACGACAAATAACACCAGAAAAAGATGCTAGATTTGTTGCTCGTCGTTCTTAATAAAGACTACCGGTAAGTCACTAAAAAGATTGGGAAAGTCTCTAAAAACTTGAAATTCTCAACAAAGTACATTTTATAATAAGCAGCAAGGATTAAAAAAATTGAGCAAATAAGATATACCGTATTTTCCGCACCATAAGGCGCCCTGGGTTAAAAGCCGCGCCTTCAATGAACGGCATATTTCAAAACTTTGTCCACCTATAAGCCGCCCGGTGTTGTAAGCCGCATCTAACTGCGCTAAAGGAATGTCAAAAAAACAGTCAGATAGGTCAGTCAAACTTTAATAATATATTAAAAACCAGCGTTCTAACAACTCTGTTCACTCCCAAAATGTACGCAAATGTGCAATCACAAACATACGTATATCAACATGGACAGAGCTGCGTGAAAAAAGCCACCCGGCCTCTTCGCGTAAACTTAAACTTACCTTAACCACTCGCTCATCTTTTCTTCATCCATCCCTTCGAGTTAGCTTTTATGATGACGCCGGCTGGAAAGGTCTCTTTTGGCAAGGTCTTCCTTTTGAATATCACCATGGGTGGAAGTTTCTGGCCATTAGCATGGCAAGCTAGAACCACAGTGAAGGATGACTTCTCATTCCCTGTGGTGCGAATATTCACCGTACGTACTCCCGTTGTATCCACAGTGCGGTTCACAGGAATATCAGTTGCTGTGAAATAGTAATCCGTGTGCGGATGGAGAGATTGCGTCTTTTCATGAACCGGATCCCTGACGCTTAGTAGGAGCCATTTTGTGGTCTTTACAGATGTAAACACACAAAGGAAATGAAATGTACGGTATATCCGCGCGCTTTTTCTTCTTCTACGCGGGCGGGTGGTTGCTTACAGTAGAAGAAGAAGAAGCGCTTCCTGTTCTATGGGGGCGGGTGCTTACCTTGGCGGTTGCTTGCGTAGAAGAAGAAGCGCTTCCTGTTCTACCGGGAAAAAAGATGGCGGCTGTTTACCGAAGTTGCGAGATCGAAACTTTATGAAAATGAATCGTAATATTAATCCATATATAAAGCGCACCGGGTTAAAAGCCGCACTGTCAGCTTTTGAGTAAATTTGTGGTTTTTAGGTGCGGCTAATAGTGCGGAAAATACGGTAAGAAAAAATATATGTTAATGCTATTTAATAATAACACAGATTTGTTTTTAAATTTAGGTATACATTTTTTTAAGCCTTTTTAAAGAAAATATATGTATCATCGCTGATTATGCAAAATATATGATGCCATATTGACCACGCCCCCATCGTCACATGCACAGTATGCTAGTAGTCTGTGGGAAACCCTGTATTTGCTGCAATGTAGTTGATAGTATTCATTTAGAGGAGCAGCTCCACACTGTGTATGGAAATACACCTTAGAGGTGATCGGCATTATCAGTAATGGCGATCACATATTTTTTCACAAAAATTGTCCGATACTGATCGGTGGCCGATAAATTGGCACATTCCAAGTTTAATGTTTACTTTGTATGAAATAGAAACATGTCTGCTACACACCAGTCAGTAGTGCTGTGTGATACAATAACTGCACCAATACACACATTGGCTACGCATCTCTTTTCTTTCCTTCTAGATCAGTTTCCTCTGCTGACCACCAAGAAAGTGTTTTGGAAAGCAGTACTTGAAGAGTTGCTTTGGTTCATTAAGGTAAGTTTTATACATTCTGATATATGTTGCACATGGTGGCACAGGGGTTAGTGCATGAGCCTCATAATACGAAGGTCCTGGGTTTAATCCTGGGCTCGGGATCTTTCTGTGTGGAGTTTGCATGTTCCCCCCCGTGACTGCGTGGGTTCCCTCCAGGTATTCCGGCTTCCTCCCGCCTTCAAAGACATGCACCTGGGGATAGGTTGATTGACAACACTAAATTGGCCCTCGTGTGTGAATGTGAGTGTGAATGTTGTCTGTCTATCTGTGTTGGCCCTGTGATGAGGTGGCGACTTGTCCAGGGTGGATCCCGCCTTCCGATGAAAGGATTTTTAAGTGCGCTTTATAGTCCGAAAAATACGGTACATGTCATTGTAATTCTAGTATATCAAAATAAATATTATAATAACAGAGGTGTAAGGCCACTAAGTCAGCTCTGGCTGCTTTTCCAGCAGGTGTTTGTGTGTAGACATAGACAGTTTTGAAACTACACTTGTATGGATGGAGATTGTTTTAAAGGCCTACTGAAACCCACTACTACCGACTTCGCAGTCTGATAGTTTATATATCAATGATGACATCTTAACATTGCAACACATGCCAATACGGCCGGGTTAGCTTACTAAAGTGCAATTTTAAATTTTGCGCGAAATATCCTGCTGAAAACGCCTCGGTATGATGACGTCTCGGTATGATGACGTCAGCGCGTGACGTCACGGATTTTGGAGGACATTTTGGGACAGCATGGTGGCCAGCTATTAAGTCGTCTGTTTTCATCGCAAAATTCCACAGTATTCTGGACATCTGTGTTGGTGAATCTTTTGCAATTTGTTCAATGAACAATGGAGACAGCAAAGAAGAAAGCTGTAGGTGGGAAGCGGTGTATTGCGGCAGGTGTTGTGCCGGATAACGCACCTCCGCCGTAGAATGCACCCCTTGACTGGTGTGCCGGATAACACAGCCGGTGTTTCATTGTTTACATTCCCGGAAGATGACAGTCAAGCTTTACCATTGGCCTGTGGAGAACTGGGACAACAGAGACTCTTACCAGGAGGACTTTGAGTTGGATATGCAGACACGGTACCGTGAGTACGCATGTAGCTGCGGCTTCCAAACATTTGATCTAAGGCTGCAGCTAACGATTATTTTTCTATCGATTAATCTATAGATTATTTTTTTTTTTCGATTAATCGGTTAATCTATAGATTATTTTTTCGATTAATCTATAGATTATTTTTCCTTTTACCGATTATTTTTTTTATTTAAAATGAAGATGAAAAAATAAATGTAGGCCAGTTTTTTCAAAAGGCATGGCTTTTATTTACAAAAAAAAAAAGTATGGCCACTCAGTCAACATTGACAACATGACAAAATATTCTGTAACAATGTAAACATTTACAACTTTTAACATTTAACAAAATTAAAAGTAGCTTATTTGCTTTTTAATGTGCAAATATAAAAGTAAACATCCAGTGCAAATCTTAATATTCTGCAATAGTATAAGCATTTCAAAAGTAAAAGTATAGCTTATTTTGCTTTAAAATGTGCAAAAATAAAGATAAACATCCAATACAAGAAAGTGCAAAACGAAATATTCTGCAACAACAGTGTTAACATTTCAACAAAAGTAAAAGTATTGCTTATTTTGCTTAATAACACAACAATGATAGTATGATTAAAGTGAAAGTTAATTGTTCGTTTGTACATAGTATATGTAACTGTTAATGTTGTAAAAGGTATTTGCACAACTAATTAACGTTAGCGTTTGTGACACGTCTTGTGCCGTGGGGTTCTTTCAGGACCGACAGACTGAACGCCAGACGGCTTTGCCAGGTTTACAATCTTTTAATTTTACACAAAGTCTTTTCTCTTCCAACTCTTTTCTCTTTCTTTCCTCACTTTTCAACTCCTCTTCCTCGTTGTCTCTGGCTCTCCTCCTCTCTCGCTCCACGTCAGCTTCACTCTGGCTCCTTCCAGTCTCTCTTCCCTCTCTCTCTGCTGCTCCCCTTTTCTTCAGCGAGAGGAGATTGGATGATCACGCACCTGGGCACGATTGCGGCGTTGCTCCTGGCACGCCCCACCTTGCCGCTTGCTCGCCGGTCCCGCCTCTCCACAGCGTTAAAGAGGAGCGCGTCTTTGTAAACACTGAACAGGCACGCCAAACGCGCCTCTCAGAGCGAAACGGTGTTTTACTTTATGAATTTACAACGCAGATACAAATGACACATTCATGTTTTTGTGTAATGATGACAACGTATACTCACGCGGACGATTGACTAGTTGATGGTGATGGCAAGAACGCTGTCGGTTTTCTTTTCAAATGTTCGTTCACAGCCGTTGTGCTGCTATGATAGGCCATTTCCGCTCGACACAGTGTGCTTACAACAACATTATTAGGCCGTTTATTGAAATACTCCCACACTTTTGACGACTTTTAGCGTGCTTTTTTCCCCTCGCTCGCACCGCTCGCATCGTCTGCTTTGCGCTCCGCCATGACAGTAGCGTGACGTATATATGCGACGCGTCGACGCACAAAAACGGCGTTGACGTATTTACGTAACCGATGACGTCGACTACGTCGACGCGTCGTTTCAGCCTTAATTTGATCGCTTGCCCATACGTGCGTGCCGCTATGTGCATGTCACGTACGTAACTTAGGGGACTTTGGGGAAATATATGTGCTGAATGAACTTTGGGGAGGTGAACGGTACTTTGGGCTGTGGGATTGAGTGTGTTGTGCAGGTGTTTGAGTTGTATTGGCGGGTTATATGGACGGGAGGGGGGAGGTGTTTGTTATGCAGGATTAATTTGTGGCATATTAAATATAAGCCTGGTTGTGTTCTGGCTAATGGAGTATATATATGTCTTGTGTTTATTTACTGTTTTAGTCATTCCCAGCTGAATATCAGGTCCCACCCACCTCTCACAGCATCTTCCCTATCTGAATCGCTCCCACTGCCCTCTAATCCTTCACTCTCACTTTCCTCATCCACCAATCTTTCATCCTCGCTCAAATTAATGGGGAAATCGTCGCTTTCTCGGTTCGAATCGCTCTCGCTGCTGGTGGCCATGATTGTAAACAATGTGCAGATGTGAGGAGCTCCACAACCTGTGACGTCACGCTACTCGTCTGCTACTTCCGGTACAGGCAAGGCTTTTCTATCAGCGACCAAAAGTTGCGAACTTTATCGTCGATGTTCTCTACTAAATCCTTTCAGCAAAAATATGGCAATATCGCGAAATGATCAAGTATGACACATAGAATGGACCTGCGATCATCGTTTAAATAAGAAAATCGCATTTCAGTAGGCCTTTAACCCCAAATATACGTTTTTGAAACTATCCTTGTTCATGTGGACTTGGCCTTAGAGAACAGCATACAAACTTGGCGTATTATATGATCTGACACAGGGGTCGACAAATTCAAAGGAGCTCTCTGAGAAAGGGGTGAAGATTTGGGACGCTAACGGCTCCCGGAGCTTTCTGGACAAGTGCGGCTTTACCGACCGGGAGGAGGGCGACCTGGGCCCTGTGTACGGCTTCCAGTGGCGCCATTTTGGTGCCGAGTACACCAACATGCATGCAGGTACTCCCACCATTTTGACTTTTGTTTTAAATGCTTGACAATGTTTGTTTTTCTGTAGATTACACAGGACAAGGCGTGGACCAGCTGCAGAAAGTCATCGACACCATTAAAAGCAATCCAGAGGACCGACGCATCATCATGTGCGCGTGGAACCCGAAAGGTCCGGACCGTACATGAACGAACACGAGCATGTTGTATTGAATTTCATCGTCTTGTGAACTTGTCCCAGACCTGCCCCTGATGGCGCTGCCCCCCTGCCACACCCTCTGCCAGTTCTACGTGTGCGACGGCGAGCTGTCGTGTCAGCTTTACCAGCGCTCTGGCGACATGGGTTTAGGGGTGCCTTTCAATATCGCTAGCTACGCACTCCTCACATACATGATCGCCCACGTCACCGACCTCAAGGTAACCTCTTCTCCGTTTTTCCAGTGTTTGCCAACACCTGACATGTATCCCGCCTCCTTTCAGCCGGGCGACTTTGTCCACACGCTGGGAGACGCTCACATCTACACCAACCACGTTAAACCCTTGGAAGAACAGGTAGGCCGCTTTGAAACCAGACGTTCACCCAGGCCCAATAATTCTCTCCTTGCTCATTTGATGGATTATGGCTCATTTTTCCGTCGCAGCTGAAAAGGGAGATCCGCCCCTTCCCTAAAATGAACATCCTTCGGAAAGTGGAGAGTATCGATGATTTTCGTGCAGAGGATTTTGAAATTGTGGGCTACAACCCCCATCCTGCAATCAAGATGGAGATGGCCGTGTGAGAGAGATGACATTTTTTTTAAAAAGGAGTAAAAGGTACTAACTAATAGATGGAGGGCAAAATGGTACAACATTTAAAAAAATCTATCTGACTTAAATGTGTCATTAATTGGAATCAAATAGATGATTATGTTGAATGTGTCATTAATTTATTTTATTTAAAAAAAATACATTTCATTTCACAATTTAATTCATTATTTAATGAATTAATGACCCATTTAGGTAAGTATTTAAATATTTACTTTTGTCTCATTTAACACTTTATGAATTTATATTATCAATAACTCAAGACAACTTGAATACATTCTTCCACTTTAACTGCTATATGCTCTGGATCCGCAGGTCTCCCTTCCAAATACCGTATTTTCCGCACTATAAGGCGCACCGGATTATTAGCCGCACCTTCTATGAATTACATATTTCATAATTTTGTCCACCAATAAGCCGCCCCGGACTAAAAGCCGCGCCTACGCTGCGCTAAAGTGAATGTCAAAAAAACGCTGCGCTAAAGTGAATGTCAAAAAAACAGTCAGATAGTTCAGTCAAACTTTAATAATATATTGAAAACCAGCGTTCTAACAACTCTGTCCCAAAATGTACAAATGTGCAATCACAAACATAGTAAAATTCAAAATGGTGTAGAGCAATAGCAACATACCGGTAATGTTGCTCGAACGTTAATGTCACAACACACAAAATAAACATAGCGCTCACCTTCTGAAGTTATTCTTCATTCGTAAATCCTTCGAATTCTTCGTCTTCGGTGTCCGAATTGAAAAGTTGCGCTAGCGTGGGATCCAAAATGGCCGGTTCCGTCTCGTAGAAGTCATCGGGAGTCAGTGTCGCTGTTGTTCTGTGAATCCTGCCTTCCGGAAAGCTCGGACCACAGTTGTGACCGAGATATCTGCCCAAGCATTTACGATCCACTGGCAGATGTTGGCGTATGTCGTCCGAGGCTGTCTGCCCGTCTTAGTGAAGGTGTGTTCGCCTTCGGAGCTGTGTGAAAAAAGCCACCCGGCCTCTTCGCGTAAACTTCCCTTAACCACTCGCTCATCTTTTCTTCATCCATCCATCCCTTCGAGTTAGCTTTTATGATGACGCCGGCTGGAAAGGTCTCTTTTGGCAAGGTCTTCCTTTTGAATATCACCATGAGTGGAAGTTAGCATGGCAAGCTAGAACCACAGTGAAGGATGACTTCTCATTCCCTGTGGAGCGAATATTCACCGTACGTGCTCCCGTTCCACAGTGCGGTTCAGTTGCTGTGAAATACGGTAGTAATCCGTGTGCGGATGGAGAGATTGCGTCTTTTTATGACCCGGATCGTTTAGTAGGAGCCATTTTGTGGTCTTTACAGATGTAAACAGGAAATGAAACGTACGGTGATATCCGCGCGTTTTTTCTTCTTCTTCCGGGGGCGGGTGAAGCGCTTCCTTTTCTATGGGGGCGGGTGAAGCGCTTCCTGTTCTATGGGGGCGGGTGCTTTCCTTGGCGGTTGCTTGCGTAGAAGAAGAAGCGCTTCCTGTTCTACCGGGAAAAAAGATGGCGGCTGTTTACCGAAGTTGCGAGACCGAAACTTTATGAAAATGAATCGTAATAAAGCGCACCGGGTTATTAGGCGCACTGTCAGCTTTTGAGAAAAATTGTGGTTTTTAGGTGCGCCTTATAGTGCGGAAAATACGGTACTCCTCGGTGTAAAATACCAACCACCAACTCCCCCCAAAAAAGTATGAGTCTATCCTCCTTAGCCGCCATGTTTGGAAAGACTTCATTTCGACCAAATTGGACTAGATTTGTGTTAGCTCCACCCACTGTGTTTGAAAGACAGACTAAATTCATGAAGCGCTGGCAAGGGGGAAACAGGACAACAATTATTAAATAAATATTTAAATAATTACATAAATGTGTCATTATTTTCATGAAATCATAAAAACATTTAATGTAATTTTTACTTTAAACAAATAATGACACATTTAATAACAAATGTATCTATTTAATTCCAATTGTAATTAATGGCACATTTAAGTAATTCTTTCAATTTGTATTTATTAAATTTCCTCCCATTTGGCCTACTTATAAAGAAATGTGTATTATAAATGTAATTATATAATAAATAAGACTGGTGTTGTTCAATTGTTTCTAACATTTTGACTTTTGTGTCGCTAATTAAGGAACCCAAAATCTTAGGGAAGTATTTGTATTAGCTCTCCTGACGGACAGTCTCATTGGAATATTCAGGTGTACCTAATGTAGTGGACTGCATGCATTTAATGTCAATGCTTTTTGCTTTTGCCAAGGGCAAAATATGAAGTATTTTGAGCACGTTCAAGGTTTAACCACCAGGTGTCACTGTACAGCACGACTAAATTCAAGTCTTTATTGTAGAAATTCCTATTGTGAGTTTACACAGTTAGCACCCATGTCCATGTTGATTAGCTTATTAAAAACAGTTTTCCCATCATAAACAAAGCCTGACTAATATGGGTCCCGAGCAGCCCTAACAGGACAGCATGTGCTGAAAAAATTGTATTGCTATGCAGATGAGTGCATTAAAAGGCCTTAATGGGAACATAGGTAGTAGCATGATATGACTTCTATAGCTTAGCTTATTTTAATAACCAAAGGTTTTAACTATAAATGGCTTCTTGTATATTACGACATGAACATAAAACCTTTGGGTAGGGTAGCTATAGGTTCTCTCCAGGCTGGTACTGGGGCTCCGTGGCTGTGAAGTAGTCCTCCAGGAAGGACTGGATGTACTCGAAGGTGGGCCTCTCGTCCGGCTCTTTCTTCCAGCACAGCTTCATCATCTCGTGCAGCGACTCGGGGCAACCTTGAGGACACGGCATCCGGTATCCCCGCTCCACCTGCTCCAGCACCTCCCGGTTTACCATACCTGCAGGAAACAACTCGGTGAGTTGTAACTCTCTTTATTCAGACGAGGTATACATATTGCAGCCTCCTGCGATAACGATGTGTATTGCCATGTATTATTTGGCATATGAATGATAATAGAACCATTTCAAAGCAGGTTACCTAGTCTCCTAATTAAGCTGCTGACGTGTGCAGTAACGTATTGCGCCATTTCCGGTTGTATTATTTCATCAAACCTATTATTGATCTACTTGCTAATTTACTGTTTATATGTACGGTAGTTACTTTTTTCATTTACTGAATTTTTCGTCACAATTATAAAAACAACACACAGGATGGCAGTCTTACAATATTAAAAGTATTGTCATATTTTAGTTTATTACATTCAATACTTTGAGCAAAATACATTCAGTGGTGTAATTTAACTAAACCTAAGCAAAATCTACTATTGGCTCTGATTTAAAGTCCTAAAGTTATGTAAGTTTGTGGTATGTGTAACTTTTTATTTTTGCACCATGACTAGGGAAGGTTGTTTGCATTGGGTCATATAAATAAAAGCTGCACAGCTTTCTGGTCAGAGTGAAATTAAAGGTCATTGATTTGATGTATCCCCGTTACCCACTAAATGGCGACAAAGTAGAAGCGTCAATGACGGCAAATTGTTAAAATAATGTAACCTCCCTGCGGGCAATAGTCCTAATCAAACTCATTACTTCTTGTGGGCCACATTGAAAATGTTGGCGGGCCATAGTTTGGACACACCTGATCTAATTATTGTAGTATCACCCATATACTGATACTATACTGTATTGTTACAGTCTGTTTGTATCCATTCAAGTGCTCTTGCTTAGCGGTTAGCATGGCTCCTTTTATCCTCTTATGGTATGTAGTGCAGCATGTTTAGCTATACCTCATCCTCCAGTGATATTGCTATTTGTCAGAAAATGTGTTTATTCTCCGCCATGGAGGCTTGGATTAGTTGGTCGCTATCACATCGGCGAGGACGCCACATTGAGTTGAGGACATGGTCGTTCGCTTGTCGCTGTCAAATTTGCAGGACACAGCTAGAATGTGTCATCAACATACAGTATGTCGCAATATGTCAATAGTAATAAAACATTTTGATGGTCAAATTTATGTTTTCTCAATCGCACAACCCTAATTCAGACCCTCCAAAAGTTAGCCATATTGTGACCGCGCAAATTCAACCAATGGTGGCCTCGCAACTTTGTCCAATGTGATGGAATGTAAATAAAAGTTTAACATAAAGATTACACAGAGAATGTCCGTGTTTTGTGGACAAAGGGAGACTTCGGTAGTTGGTTTTACAATACAAGAATTTGACAATGAGTTAAACGAACGTGTTTTTGCTGCCACCTAGTGTCTGCTTGTAAGTTAGGTTTCGTTATTGTGTGGCGATAAAATGAGTGAAACATCAATCAGTCCCTCCAGGATTCTGCAGGGTTTTTTGTAATTGTTGCGGTCTAAAACGTCTGAACAGCGGCAAAAGTTGCAATGTTTTTGGCATTATTTTTTGTCAAAAACATTGAATCAATGTATGATTTTATGAATTTGTTATCAATGTCTTAAGTGTTTCTGGTAACTTTAACCTCAAAAAGCACGGGATTTTAAAAACAATTGGGGGGAAAAAATACTGTATTGATGTTTTCCTAAGTTTATACCGCACAGACTTTAAACTAGACACGAGATGGCAGTAAAGGGACATACTTAGCTCATCGTCAGATGACTGTACTGTTTTATTCATTATAGGTAAAAGTAGTAATAATTAAGTACATTTACAGAAATAAACCCCACCAAATTGAGCAAGAAATATTTGATATATTTTTAAACGTTGTTCCGGCTTCGTCTAAACGAGAAACAACGTGTTGTTTGACAGTTTGAATGCTGCTCAGAGAAAAGTTGGATTGGCGAAAATGTGCGGGAAAGTTGAAAGGATGGGTTGAATAGGCAAGATCGCAACATCCTGGAGGGACGTAGTAAGATTACAGATAGGGGTGTGGGAAAAAATCGATTCGAATTCGAGTCGCGGTTCTCACGTTGTGCGATTCAGAATCGATTCTCATTTAAAAAAAATCTATTTTATTTTTATTTTTTTAATTTTTTTTAATTAATCAATCCAACAAAACAATACACAGCAATACCATAATAATGCAATCAAATTCCAACACTCAGAACTGCAATAAACAGAGCAATTGAGGGGAGACACAAACACGACACAGAACAAACGAAAAGTAGTGAAACAAAAATGAATATTATCAACAACAGTATCAATATTAGTTACAATTTCAACATAGCAGTGATTAAAAATCCCTCATTGACATTATCATTAGACATTTATATATATATATAAAAAAACAAACAATAGTGTCACAGTGGCTTACACTTGCATCGCATCTCATAAGATTGACAACACACTGTGTCCAATATTTTCACACAGATAAAATAAGTCATATTTTTGGTGAATTTAATAGTTAAAACAAATTTACATTATTGCAATCAGTTGATAAAACATTGTCCTTTACAATTATAAAAGCTTTTTACAAACATCCACTACTCTGCTTGCATGTCAGCAGACTGGGGTAGATCCTGCTGAAATCCTATGTATTGAATGAATAGAGAATTGTTTTGAATCGGGAAAAAATCGTTTTTGAATCGAGAATCGTGTTGAATTGAAAAAAAAAAAAAAAATCGATTTTGAATCGAATCGTGACCCCAAGAATCGATATTGAATCGAATCGTGGGACACCCAAAGATTCACAGCCCTAGTTACAGAGGACAATTAAAACATTTATGATAAATTCACTAAAAGTTGATGCTATTGTATTTAAAAAAAACTAAGTTTCAACCCTTTGCAACTTTAAAAAAAAAAAAAAAAAGCTGCTCTGACATTTCAGCCTGTAGCAATGTGAAAAAAAGGCCTGCAAAATCTTGGGGGTCTGAAAATGTATTAGGACAACCGCATTTAGACTTTTTTAGTGGCTCATGTTAAAACCATTAAAAAAATAATGAATGCATTCTTGAAATATTTAATACAAAATTACCAATTTAGGTTCGCCCTGAAGGGGGGGGTAAGTGTGTCCAACCCAGTTTTAGTGAATGAGAGTCGTGTATAGAGAGAGTATGGCCAACCCGGTTTCAGACAATCTCCTCAATGATTGATCAAAAGGCACTCATGTGACTACAGGACTGCTACTAACTTTTAGCTAATGCTATGTGTCTGCGGCGCTTCCCTGCTATTTTTTCGGTGTGTAAAGCTGCCCCACCCGCGACAAATCCATTCATCCATCTTCTTCCGCTTATCCAAAGTCGGGTTGCGGGGGCAGCAGCCTAAGCAGAGAAGCACAGACTTCCCTCTCACCAGATACTTCGTCCAGCTCTTCCCAGGGGGATCCCGAGGCGTTCCCAGGCCAGCTGGGAGACATAGTGTCTTGGGTCTTCCCCTTGGCCTCCTACCGGTCGGATTTGCTCTAGGGTGGCGTTCAGGTGGCATCCCGACCAGATGCCCGAACCACCTCATCTGGCTCCTCTCGATGTGGAGCTCCACCCTAATGACAGAGCTTCTCACCTTATCTCTAAGGGAGAACCCCGCTTGTACCCGTGATCTTGTCCTTTCATTCATAACTCTGCGAGAAATGCGTAAAGAAGTATGGGACTTTTTGAAGTTTGGCCCCTTGGGGCCCGCCCTACTATTTGAGAAGGACTGAATTAACCAAAGCTGCCCCAGCTTGGGCCCCGCCAGCGTTGCCCGTAGCTGTTATTCCCAATTTTAGGCCATAACAATCTGGAAAAAAGCTAGAAAAAAAACTGAAGGAACTGAATGTTTGTTGCAGAGTTGTGTATTTTTTCTTATTTCTCACAAATCCTTCAAACTACATATTGATTGATTGATTGAGACTTTTATTAGTAGGTTGCACAGTGAAGTACATATTCCGTACAATTGACCACTAAATGGTAACACCCCAATAAGTTTTTCAACTTGTTTAAGTCGGGGTCCACTTAAATTGATTCATGATACAGATATATATAAAGGTATACATTTCCAAGAAATTTACAAATGATCCTTATTTATCTGGTAAATAGTAAATTCCATGTTAGCATCTACAAGCATACAGGAAGTTGGTTGCTTTTGGGCAGACGACAAATTATTGCCAATAAATAATATTGTCAACTTTTAATGTAATCATATAATAATAATAATAATAATAAAAATGCAAGTAACCTTTTCAAATGCAGTAAATTTCCCATTAGTATTTTATAACATCGTAATTGGAAGGTCAAGAAAAAAGTAAACAATAAAAATAAAATGGACTCTCAATCTGTTAGCCAAAATTGCACCGAAATAAACCAGCGGCCCCGCCTCCACCCACAAATGAATATTATAAATGACTGACAAGAGGGTTCACTCCCTTTATTCAATTTTGCTATTGAACAAACACGCGACGCACAGAGTGACCCCTCTACCTTGGAAGCAAGAGAGGAAAAAAATAATTGATCTAAGTGATTAATGAGACTCACCCGGGTAGGGCACTCTGCCTTTGGTGACAAGCTCGATGGTTAAGACGCCGAAGGACCACACGTCCGACTTGATGGTGAAGCGTCCGTACAACGCTGCTTCCGGCGCGGTCCACTTGATGGGAAATTTGGCTCCTAAACGCCACACAGACAAAATAAATGTTAGTTCCACTTGGACGAAAAATGGCATTGTCTGAAAGTCGATTCGTCGTAAAAAATTGTTTTGCGATCGTTTATTTCTGTACTGATTTCCAAGCTTTTATTCTGGTGATTCATTTTGTGACATCTACCCCCCTTAAGTACTCTTCTCCATAGTAGCTGTGTGATCGATAATGGCAGCCATCCCTGTGTTCACGCCAAATATAGGCATCATATTTTACTGTTTGACTTTATACTTGTATACGTTTGGTACTTTTTACGATTTACTTAAGTGCCTTGGGGTAAATAGAGCGATAGTTAGTCCTGTTTGCTATTTTCATTGACGCATTGGTCACGTTAAATGTCCTTTGCTATTGTAGTGGAATAGTTTGGCCACTGGAGGTCGACAGAGATCACATAATACACCTTTATAGTTTAGGCCGGGGGTCAGCAACCCGCGCGGCTCTTTAGTGCCGCCCTAGTGGCTCCCTGGAACATTTTTTAAAAAGGCTTGAAAATGGAAAAAGATGGGGGGGAAATATTTTTTTTGTTTCAGTATGTTTTTTGTTTGAGGACAATCATGACACAAACGTTCACAATTGTTAGAAAGCCCACTGTTTAATATGTTTGTGTGTATGCTACACTGATGACAGTATTTGGTGAACATCGTTTTGTCCTACTAATTTCGGCGGTTCTTGAACTCACCATAGTGTGGACTGTGACGTAACAGTTTGTTTACATGTAAAATCTTCCACTCCTGCTTTGTCTCATTTTGTCCACCAAACGGTTTATGCTGTGCGTGAATGCACAAAAGTGCGCTTTGTTGATGTTATTGACTTGTTGGAGTGCTAATCAGGCATATTTGGTCAGTGCATGACTGCAAGCGAATCAATGCTAACATGCTATTTAGGCTAGCTGTATGTACATATTGCATCATTATGCCTCATTTGTAGGTATATTTGAGCTCATTGAATATCCTTTACTTGAATCCTCTTTGTATATAATGTAGTTTTGCATGTCTCATGACACATCTGCATGTAATGTTGGCTGCATTTCAGATAGTTGTGTGCCGTGTTGTTCCAGACCAAAACAAACATTAGACAGCCTGCCGTTTCCTTTAACTTGGACACACACATCTATACCTTTGGCCATTAAAAGCCAGTAATTTCCAGGAGTTGTCTCACCTTCTGAGTAGCCTCTGATTTACTAATGGTTTCTAATGTAAAAATGTGTAGAATAAAAATTAAATTTCAACATTTCTGTCAACGAAGATTTGCTTCAGCCTGCGACACATAGTAGGCTAATATAGCTAATACAGACACTTACGCCATGTGTTGCCTTCATTATAAGTCTCATATACGGCTTTTAATTTTTTGCGGCTCCAGACAAATTTTTTTTTTTGTATTTTTGGTCCAATATGGCTCTTTCAATATTTTGGGTTGCCGACCCCTGGTTTAGGCTTACAGTATTAACATGCTTAGCCTTTAATGCTTAATTTAAAAGTAATCTATTGTTTGGACTATTATATTTTGTAAATGCATGTTGTATTATAGAGTATATTTTCTAATGTCATTATTTTTTTTTGTTTAGACCACACACATAATATGTTATTTCTAGTGCTGTCAAACCATTATTATTATTTTTTTGGATCAATCATACTTTTAATTGCAGTAAATTATTGCCTCCATAATTGAAAGGGGTCAACACTTCCTCATGGTCTACGTAATTGGTATTGGTATTATTATCTTCAGCCCCATCGGGGTGTATTTCGAAGTAAATTGTTTAAAATTGGTACAGGAGGCGGCGCCTTGCTAGAGATGGATGATGTGGTCTAAAATTGATATGGCAGCGTGCGCTCAAAGTTCAATACAACACGTTCGTTGGAGTCCATAAAATACCGATTGCGTTTCATAAAAATCCGTATTTTTTCGGGTTTTTTTCTTTAAAAAAAAAAAGTTATGCACTGCTCGGCTGCCTAAACCCACTGGTGGATTATTCCCCCACGTGACGTGACGTTAATGGTGGATCGTGCTCCCACGTCATCTGCTCAGGATGCCACCCGGATGCCTCCCTGGAGAGGTGTTTAGGGCACGTCCGGCCGGTAAGAGGCCACGGGGAAGACCCAGGACACGTTGGGAAGACTATGTCTCCTGGCTGGCGAGAGGGAAGTCTGGGCTTCTCTACTTAGGCTGCTGCCTCCGCGACCTTACCTCCGAAAGTGGAAGAAAAGGGATGGGCTCCCACGTCACAGAATGGGGCGCGCAATACCCACCAGTAGGTTTGAACATCACTGGGTCGTTATATTGTTTTATACACTATATATTTTATTTAGCTGTTTTTTTAATAATTCCTTCTTTTTGGAGACTTTCTTAAAGATTTACAGTGTAAAGGCAGCTTACTGGTAAGAATGTTTAATTCCAATATAGGGCACATAAACATACAGGGCATTAGCCTAGCGTGAAGCAAATAAAAGGGTCGCCATTGGCTAACAACAATAAAGTCTAATTGACTGTTGGAGAAAAAACTGGCGAAAATTCAGGGTCCATGGCACGATAGCGTTGTATTGGGCCGTGTTACATCAGACCGAGTTTTATAGAACTTTGCGTGGATTGTGATAACAATATATATCCCAATATCCATCCATCCATCCATCTTCTTCCGCTTATCCGAGGTCGGGTCGCGGGGGCAGCAGCCTAAGCAGGGAAGCCCAGACTTCCCTCTCCCCAGCCTCTTCGTCCAGCTCCTCCCGGGGGATCCCGAGGCGTTCCCAGGCCAGCCGGGAGACATAGTCTTCCCAACGTGTCCTGGGTCTTCCCCGTGGCCTCCTACTGGTCGGATGTGCCCTAAACAACTCCCTAGGGAGGCGATCGGGTGGCATCCTGATCAGATGCCCGAACCACCTCATCTGGCTCCTCTTGATGTGGAGGAGCAGCGGCTTTACTTTGAGTTCCTCCCGGATGACAGAGCTTCTCACCCTATCTCTAAGGGAGAGCCCCGCCACCCGGCGGAATAAACTCATTTTGGCTGCTTGTACCCGTGATCTTGTCCTTTCGGTCATAACCCAAAGTTCATGACCATAGGTGAGGATGGGAATGTAGATCGACCGGTAAATTGAGAGCTTTGCCTTCCGGCTCAGCTCCTTCTTCACCACAACGAATGGATACAGCGTCCGCATTACTGAAGACGCCGCACCGATCCGCCTGTCGATCTCACGATCCACTCTTCCCTCACTCGTGAACAAGACTCAAGATATCCCAATATATTAAATGGTATATAAATGATAATATAACAATTTTAAAAATGAGCTACTAAGGCTCCTAATTTGGCTGCTGACATATTGTGTAAGTTATTTTCTCAGCTATTACTAATCTACTTGTTAATTTAATACTTTAGTTTTGGCTGACGCAATACAATTGATTCGATTTTTGTTGATTCCACATTTGGTGATTGAATCGATTTTTGTTGATTCAGTACTATGTTACAGGACCGATGTATATACAGGATCATTGAATGATTCAATTTGGTGGTTCATCTGGAATTTGAAAACTACACAGGGAGGCGGTGTAACGAAATCAATGTTTAAATGATTTCCTTATTTTTTGCATTCACAATGTATAATAAAGTCAATGGTGCAAAAATAATTAAATAAAAGCAACAACTATTGGCTATATCGCTCTAATCTACCTACTCAGTGAATTTTTGACCACTCCTCTTGACTAGTGGTTAGAGTGTCCGCCCTGAGATCGGTAGGGTGTGAGTCCAAACCCCGGCCGAGTCATACCAAAGACTATAAAAATGGGACCCATTCCCTCCCTGCTTGACACTCAGCATCAAGGGTTGGAATTGGGGGTTAAATCACCAAAAATGATTCCCGGGCGCGGCCACCGCTGCTGCTCACTGCTCCCCTCACCTCCCAGGGGGTGATCAAGGGTGATGGGTCAAATGCAGAGAATAATTTCGCCACACCTTGTGTGTGTGACAATCATTGGTACTTTAACTTTAACTAATCATTGTAGTATCGACCATATAATAATACTATACTTGGTATCATTATTGTCTATATTTGTATCGTTCTGCCCACCCCTGTTTTCATTCTAGAGTGCTTGCTTAGCGGTTAGCTATGCTGTTTTGTTTCCTTCAGTGCGTAGTGTAGCATATTTAGCTATTCCTTGTCCAATAGCTGTGTATATTCAGTTTGTTTTGTATTGAAATTGCTGACTTCGAGATGTCTTTTGTATTCGTGGTCGTGTTTTTTGTCTAAATAACGATTAAACCTCGTTTAATACATGTAGTACTACATTTGACCAGTAGAGGGCGACAATGCTAATAGTATTAAGTCACATAGAATGTTTGGTGTGTGAATGTTGTGTAATTTCCCAATGTGTAAACATTTGTCGATTATCGCGTGAATACCGGTATATATATTACCACTAAATCTTCTATTTTATTAGGTAAAATACACAATGGATGTAATATTTGTATGTTTATATTTTCAGTCTTACAAACCTTAAATGAAGAAAGAAGTGTAAAGAAATAAAACTAATAAATAATAATAATTTAAAAGAAGGAACATCCGTCCTCAAAAACTGGAGCTTCTTTTTCTTCATGCCGTTAACTATCTGCACACGCTGGAATTGAGTAGTGAGGGAAGAATAATGAAGTTGTTGACTGCAGTGTGAAAGCCGATGTGTTTACTTTGTAATTAAATCAAAGATATGTAACCTGCGGCGGCACTTTCTGACAAAACGTCCACATTCCGATGTCCGGCCCCTGAGCCATGGGGCTCTTAAAACTGTGGCCCTCTTCATTATGTCGTTGAATAGTCTGTATCACACAACCGTATCATTGACCGATATGTTGTACTTTGGCAAAGAAGTGCGCTCTTTTAAAACTTGTGTGGGTTTACTTAATGTTAAAGGACGTTTAGAGGGGTTTGTCTTTATTTAATTAACTTTTTCAATAAATAAAAAATAAAAAATACAAAACTTTATAGAAAAAAAAAGTTTATACAGATTTGAACCCTTGGATGATTCCCACCTTGCCTCGCTGTGTACTCGTTGTCCTCTATCAACCTGGCCAGGCCAAAGTCGGCGATTTTGCACACCAAGTTGTCGCCCACTAGGATGTTGGCGGCGCGCAGATCGCGGTGGATGTAGTTCATCCTCTCAATAAAAGCCATGCCATCAGCGACCTTAAAAAAAAACCAAGATTATTTCATAAAATTCCAAATGTTGGGACACAAACAGTTAGCGCTTGTTTTATCTCACCTGTGCGGCCATGTCCACCAGGAGAGGAAGCTTCAGGAACTTTCCGTCACCCTCTTTGAGGAAATCAAGCAAGCTACCTGTCAAAGAAAAGGCCACAATGATACAAACGAGGGGTGTCCCGATACAACTTTTCTACGATACAGATATTGGAGCCTAGAGTATTGGTCGATACCGATATTTAGAGATGTTAAATGCTTTAAAATACGAGACGATAAATGCTTTAAATTGTAATATCGGAAATTATCGGTATCGGTTTCAAAAAGTACAATTGATGACTTTTTAAAACGCCGCTGTACAGAGTGGTACAAGGACGTAGGGAGAATTACAGAGCGCCAATAAACCTTAAAGGCACTGCCTTTGCGTGCCGGCCCAATCACATAATATCTACGGCTTTTCACACACGCAAGTGAATGCAAGTATACTTGGTCAACAGCCATACAGGTCACACTGAGGGTGGCCGTATAAACAACATTAACACTGTTACAAATATGCGACACACTGTGAACCCACACCAAACAATAATGACAAACACATTTCGGGAGAACATCCGCACCGTAACACAACATAAACACAACAGAACAAATACCCAGAACCCCTTGCAGCACTAACTCTTCCGAGACGCTACAATATACACCCCCGCTACTACCAAACCCCGCCCCGCCCACCTCAACCCTGGTTGTAATAATACTGGGTGGAATGTTGAATTAGGCTGTTTTGACTTGCGCGGTCTTTTCAAAGGATTATAGCACAAAACCTAAGCGGGTCAAACGAGAGGGCGTACCTTTGGCCATGTACTCCGTGACAATATAGATGGGCTCCGCTGACACCACAGCGTACAGAGGCACCAGTTTGTCATGACGAAGCTTCTTCATGATCTGAGCTTCCTGCAGGAAGGCCTCTGGCGACATGGTCCCTGGCTTCAGAGTCTTTATGGCCACTTTGGTGGTGCCGTTCCACGTGCCTACACACAAACACACCGGGTTATAAATGCTTCCTGCACCATCCTCCCAGACTAGAGTTGTCCTATCACGTCTTTAGGCGTGAACTGATGCAGCTTGGATGGGAGGCGAAACGTCTTCAGACCTAAATCCGCAGACCAGTTTACAGCAGGAGGCAAAGACTTGAGTTCACCTTGCAGGCATTTTTTGACATACAAACGTAATTAGTCATTCAAAGCATCTCCTGCTGTTTTGGTGCGCCTTACCCATCCAGACCTCTCCGAAGCAGCCCTGGCCCAGCTTGAGCTCCAGCCTTAGAGAGTGGCGAGGTATCTCCCAGGCGTCTTTGGCGAGGCCCTGCGTCTGAGGCTTGACGGTTGGACACAGTGTGGTGAGCCTGTGGCAGAGGCCGTCTGCATGCTCTGCAGCAGAGAGAGCAGAAGGGTGTGAACTAGAACTGAGTTTCAGTGGCATTAACCTGTCCCTTCGGGAATGTGCGATAGTGCCAATTCATGCAAATGATGCACAGCTTTGCACATTTTAACCAGTCAAATTTGTCTCTGAGCAGCACGGTCCAATACAAACATATGTTTGTTTCTGGTGTAGACGAAGCAGGAACAACGTGTACCTATATATCAATTCTTTATTTAACAATTGTCGTCCCATAGCTTATAGCTACTTCCAGTTCCTGTCTACAGCATTAAGCCTTCCGGGTAATGTAGTATATAGACCAGTGGTGTACAAACTAATGCCCCTGAGCCAAATACGACCCGTCGGCGTCTTCAATTTTGCATGTGAGATGGCACAAATTCAATAAACAATTTGATATTTCATACATACATATCGAGCGTTCTGATTACTGACATTTTTTCGCCATCTGGTGGTCAACCATAGTAACTCTGCGATTGATGGCACTTTCAATTCAATGAAGTACAGTATTTACTTCTATAACCCAATCTAAAAAACCTTCCGTAGTCACCGTGCAGAAAAAAAAAAATCAATCATTACCAAAATTCAACAAACATGGTCACACATAACACAACCTGCTCATTGAACTTTGTGGATATTATAAAAAAAACGTCCACTTAACATAACATAATAAAAATAATGCGAAACACTCTCCACACTTATCAATATTTGCCGCATTTTAACGGCTTGATTTTTCGGATTGATTAAAAAACCTTAAGGAGGTAGTCACGGAGGCTATTTCATCCCGACAAGCCTGTTTTGCAGGTTTCCCTGCTCTTCAGGGGAGTTTAGGGTATGGTATATGGTAGTTTTATATATATATATATATATATATATATATATGTATGTATGTATGTATGTATGTATGTATGTATGTATGTATGTATGTATGTATGTATGTATGTATATATAATGTATATATGTACACATGTGTATATATATATATATGTATATATATACACATATATATATATATATATATATACATGTATATATGTACACATGTATATATATGTGTATATATACATGTGTGTATATATATATATATATATATATATATATACAGTATATATGTGTGTATATATATATATATATATGTACATATATATGTATATATATGTACATATATATGTATATATATGTACATATATATGTGTATATATGTATATATATATGTGTATATATGTATATATATATGTATGTATATGTATATATGTATATATATATGTATGTATATATATATATACATATATATGTGTGTATATATATATATATACATATACACACACATATATATATATATATCAGTGACGTGCGGTGAGGTTGATGGCTGGTGAGGCACTGACTTCATCACAGTCAGATTTACAAACATATGAACCCTAAAGAGTATCTTATTCACCATTTGATTGGCAGCAGTTAACGGGTTATGTTTAAAAGCTCATACCAGCATTCTTCCCTGCTTGGCACTCAGCATCAAGGGTTGGAATTGGGGGTTAAATCACCAAAAATGATTCCCAGGCGCGGCGCCGCTGCTGCCCACTGCTCCCCACTGCTCCCCTCACCTCCCAGGGGGTGATCAAGGGGATGGGTCAAATGCAGAGGACAAATTTCATTACACCTAGTGTGTGTGTGACAATCATTGGTACTTTAACTTAACTTTAACTTTACACATACAAACTGTAGCACACAAAAAAGCACATTTAATAAAAAAAACTTTTTTTTTTTTACTTTTAGTTTTTTATTCTAATTAGGGTCCAATAAGCCCAAGTAGCAAAGAGAAAAAAAAAAGCATGTAAACAAACAGCTTGGGCCTTAAGAGGATTAAGGTTACAATGAACACTTCAAATATGGATGAAAAATGCATAAAATTACAAGTTGATTCAATGTTATAAAAAAAAGTGTGTTTGATTAGCCTGGAACCTTTACCTGTGTAGTGTTCAACCAGCTGCTGTAAGGTTTCAAACTGCACGCGCGTGGTGATGTAGTAACCGCCGCTGTCCAGCTTGCGGATCTTGTAGTGTTTCACGTTGTCTCCCTTGGTTTCGTCCCAGTCTCGAATAGAGAGAGAAAACGCACCTGGACACGAGACCGGTATCATCAGGCAAACATGCCGCCGAGCTTAATGTATGTCTTTATGAAAAGCTGCTGGCGTACCTTGAGTGGTTTCACTTTCGCGCACCAAGAAAGTCCCCCGATGGTTACCTGGATTCAGCAGCAGCCTCTCCCCGTCTTTACGGCCCATTTTGCCAAAGTACCACCTGGTGGTGCGAGGATGCAGGGAGAGCAGTGGTTCACATTCGGTCATTGGCAAGGCCGGCCAAGATGTAGTATGCCTGGGGTATCCTGGGGTCCGAGAGCCAGCTCCAGCTCGTGGTGCCCAAGACCAGACTTAAAACCAGGGGAGACAAGGCCTTCTCTGTGGTCGGCCCTAAGCTCTGGAACACTCTGCCCCTCCATGTTCGAACTGCTCCCACAGTGGAGTGTATTAAGTCTCGTCTTGAGACCCACTTTTATTCTTTGGCTTTTAACACTACGTGAGTTGTGTGGTCCTCTGTTGTCCTCTGTGTTTTTAAAATTGTGATTTCTATTTACTGTTTTAATTGGTTTTACCCTTTAAAGTCATTTTTAATCATATTTATTTTATCTTGTTTTGTTTTGTATGTATTTCACTGTTGCGATTCAAGTGACTTCACTGCCATCGGAGGAGGCTACGCCGGATAGTCGAACCTCGGATTCAGGAGGAACAGTGTGGTTTTCGTCCTGGTCGTGGAACTGTGAACCAGCTCTATACTCTCGGCAGGGTCCTTGAGGGTGCATGGGAGTTTGCCCAACCAGTCTACATGTGTTTTGTGGACTTGGAGAAGGCATTCGACCGTGTCCCTCGGGAAATCCTGTGGGGAGTGCTCAGAGAGTATGGGGTATCGGACTGTCTGATTGTGGCAGTCCGCTCCCTGTATGCTCAGTGCCAGAGCTTGGTCCGCATTGCCGGCAGTAAGTCGGACACGTTTCCAGTGAGGGTTGGACTCCGCCAAGGCTGCCCTTTGTCACCGATTCTGTTCATAACTTTTATGGACAGAATTTCTAGGCGCAGTCAAGGCGTTGAGGGGATCTGGTTTGGTGGCTGCAGGATTAGGTCTCTGCTTTTTGCAGATGATGTGGTCCTGATGGCTTCATCTGGCCAGGATCTTCAGCTCTCGCTGGATCGGTTCGCAGCCGAGTGTGAAGCGACTGGGATGAGAATCAGCACCTCCAAGTCTGAGTCCATGGTTCTCGCCCGGAAAAGGGTGGAGTGCCATCTCCGGGTTGGGGAGGAGATCTTGCCCCAAGTGGAGGAGTTCAAGTACCTCGGAGTCTTGTTCACGAGTGAGAGAAGAGTGGATCATGAGATCGACAGGCGGATCGGTGCGGCGTCTTCAGTAATGCGGACGCTGTATCGAACCGTTGTGGTGAAGAAGGAGCTGAGCCGGAAGGCAAAGCTCTCAGTTTACCGGTCGATCTTCGTTCCCATCCTCGCCTATGGTCATGAGCTTTGGGTTATGACCGAAAGGACAAGATCACGGGTACAAGCGGCCGAAATTAGTTTCCTCCGCCGGGTGGCGGGGCTCTCCCTTAGAGATAGGGTGAGAAGTTCTGTCATCCGGGGGGAGCTCAAAGTAAAGCTGCTGCTCCTCCACATCGAGAGGAGCCAGATGAAGTGGTTCGGGCATCTGGTCAGGATGCCACCCGAACGCCTCCCTAGGGAGGTGTTTAGGGCACGTCCGACCGGTAGGAGGCCACGGGGAAGACCCAGGACACGTTGGGAAGACTATGTCTCCCGGCTGGCCTGGGAACGCCTCGGGGTCCCACGAAGAGCTGGACGAAGTGGCTGGGGAGAGGGAAGTCTGGGCTTCCCTGCTTAGGCTGCTGCCCCAGCGACCCAACCTCGGATAAGCGGAAGAAGATGGATGGAAGATGGATGGATGTTTTGTATGTATTTATTTTTTGTTTTTATTCCGTCATTGATGGAGCTAAGGATAATATTTGAATATTGTTGTGCAGCACTTTGGAAACATTTTGTTGTTTAAATGTGCTATATAAATAAAGTGGATTGGATTGGATTGGGTAGGCTCGGAACTACGGTGGCTGTGAGGAAGACAAAGACGTAGATACTCACTCCTCAGCTTGTATGGAGTCTGCGGGGGCTACGTAGTTGCTGGGGATGTAGCCCTTCTGCCCGCTGTTGATGGAGCGCGCTTCCCACCAGTCTCCTTCTCTGCAGAGGCACAAACATGTAATTTAAACTTCACTTTTGGAGGCAGGACGACAACTGCTTGCGTCCGCGTCGCAAACCGTGTGATACCCTCGCGAGCATCTAGAGCAGGGATGTCAAACATGCGGGCCGGATCAGGTCCGTGAACGAGTTTAATCTAGGCCGCGGGATGTGTTCAAGTCATACTTGCCAACCCTCCCGAATTTTCCGGGAGACTCCCGAAATTCAGCGCCTCTCCCGAAAACTTCCCGGGACACATATTCTCCCGAAAATCTCCCGATTTTCAGCCGGAGCTGGAAGCCACGCCCCCTCCAGCTCCATGTGGACCTGAGTGAGGACAGCCTTTTTTCATGACTGGAGGACAACAGGGTGACAAGAACTAAATCATCCAGACTAGAGTTAAATTGTATTATTATGTTTATTTTACCTAAAAATAAATATATTTATTAATTAAAACAAAACAAAACTACTAAATACATTTTTACTATATTTTGCTAAAAACATCAAAATTAATTGTATTTTTATTTGTATTTTTTCGTGACTCCTTATTACATTACATCCAGCCATATAATTATACATTAAAATAAACATATTTGAAATAATTGATTTTAAATTATCATAATATTTCATTTAAAATGACCATATTTAATTACTAAAATAATTGCTTATTTATCAACAACTTTAGCATTTTATTCCCCTCCATGTTCGAACTGCTCCCACAGTGGAGTGTTTTAAGTCTCGTCCTAAGACCCACTTTTATTCTCTGGCTTTTAACACTACGTGAGTTGTGTGGTCCTCTGTTGTCCTCTGTGTTTTTTAAAATTTTGATTTCTATTTACTGTTTTAATTGGTTTTACCCTTTAAAATCGTTTTTAGTCATATTTATTTTATATTGTTTTTAGTTGTGTTTAATATTGTTGTGCAGTACTTTGGAAACATTTTGTTGTTTAAATGTGCTATATAAATAAAGTGCATTGGATTGGATTACATTTTGAAACTCTCAGAAGCCAAGTTATGTTATATTCCTTAATATTTATTTATGCAAGTTTGAAGTATCAATTATCTAAACACAGTTTTGTTTTCATATTTTCAGGATGTATATATATATACATTATATATATATAATATATATATATATATATGTGTATATATATATATATATGTATATATATATATATATATGTGTATATATATATATATATATATATATATATATATATATATATATATACAGGTAAAAGCCAGTAAATTAGAATATTTTGAAAAACTTGATTTATTTCAGTAATTGCATTCAAAAGGTGTAACTTGTACATTATATTTATTCATTGCACACAGACTGATGCATTCAAATGTTTATTTCATTTAATTTTGATGATTTGAAGTGGCAACAAATGAAAATCCAAAATTCCGTGTGTCACAAAATTAGAATATTACTTAAGGCTAATACAAAAAAGGGATTTTTAGAAATGTTGGCCAACTGAAAAGTATGAAAAATATGAGCATGTACAATACTCAATACTTGGTTGGAGCTTCTTTTGCCTCAATTACTGCGTTAATGCGGCGTGGCATGGAGTCGATGAGTTTCTGGCACTGCTCAGGTGTTATGAGAGCCCAGGTTGCTCTGATAGCAACCATCACCCAACCATGCAAATTTTGCATTTCCTTTGGAAATCGAGGTCCCAGAGTCTGGAGGAAGACAGGAGAGGCACAGGATCCACGTTGCCTGAAGTCTAGTGTAAAGTTTCCACCATCAGTGATGGTTTGGGGTGCCATGTCATCTGCTGGTGTCGGTCCACTCTGTTTCCTGAGATCCAGGGTCAACGCAGCCGTCTACCAGCAAGTTTTAGAGCACTTCATGCTTCCTGCTGCTGACCTGCTCTATGGAGATGGAGATTTCAAGTTCCAACAGGACTTGGCGCCTGCACACAGTGCAAAATCTACCCGTGCCTGGTTTACGGACCATGGTATTTCTGTTCTAAATTGGCCCGCCAACTCCCCTGACCTTAGCCCCATAGAAAATCTGTGGGGTATTGTGAAAAGGAAGATGCAGAATGCCAGACCCAAAAACGCAGAAGAGTTGAAGGCCACTATCAGAGCAACCTGGGGTCTCATAACACCTGAGCAGTGCCAGAAACTCATCGACTCCATGCCACGCCGCATTAACGCAGTAATTGAGGCAAAAGGAGCTCCAACCAAGTATTGAGTATTGTACATGCTCATATTTTTCATTTTCATACTTTTCAGTTGGCCAACATTTCTAAAAATCCCTTTTTTGTATTAGCCTTAAGTAATATTCTAATTTTGTGACACACGGAATTTTGGATTTTCATTTGTTGCCACTTCAAATCATCAAAATTAAATGAAATAAACATTTGAATGCATCAGTCTGTGTGCAATGAATAAATATAATGTACAAGTTACACCTTTTGAATGCAATTACTGAAATAAATCAAGTTTTTCAAAATATTCTAATTTACTGGCTTTTACCTGTATATATGTACCGGTATGTATGTATATATGTATGTATGTATATATATATATATATATATATATATATATATATATATATATATATATATATATATATGTGTATATATATATATATATATGTGTATATATGTATATATATATATATGTATATATAGTCTTGTTCACGAGTGGGGGAAGAGTGGATCGTGAGATCGACAGGCGGATCGGTGCGGCGTCTTCAGTAATGCGGACACTGTATCGATCCGTTGTAGTGAAGAAGGAGCTGAGCCGGAAGGCAAAGCTCTCGATTTACCGGTCGATCTACGTTCCCATCCTCACCTATGGTCATGAGCTTTGGGTCATGACCGAAAGGACAAGATCACGGGTACAAGCGGCCGAAATGAGTTTCCTCCGCCGGGTGGCAGGGCTCTCCCTTAGAGATAGGGTGAGAAGCTCTGTCATCCGGGGGGAGCTCAAAGTAAAGCCGCTGCTCCTCCACATCGAGAGGAGCCAGATGAGGTGGTTCGGGCATCTGGTCAGGATGCCACCCGAACGCCTCCCTAGGGAGGTGTTTCGGGCACGTCCGACCGGTAGGAGGCCACGGGGAAGACCCAGGACACGCTGGGAAGACTATCTCTCCCGGCTGGCCTGGGAACGCCTCGGGATCCCCCGGGAGGAGCTGGACGAAGTGGCTGGGGAGAGGGAAGTCTGGGCTTCCCTGCTTAAGCTGCTGCCCCCGCGACCCGACCTCGGATAAGCGGAAGAAGATGGATGGATGGATATATATGTGTATATATATATATATATATGTATGAAATACTTGACTTGGTGAATTCTGGCTGTCAATATACTCCTCCCCTCTTAACCACGCCCCGCCCCACCCCGACCACGCCCCCACCCCCCACCTCCCGAAATCGGAGGTCTCAAGGTTGGCAAGTATGGTTCAAGTGTAAAAACGAGTTGCGTTTTTTAAATGAAAGAAACCGCTGTTCTCAATGTGTCCACTGGATGTCGCCATAGCTATTCTGTGAGATACACAGTATAGTGAGGCTATGACTCCTCCCCCTCGACCCAACAGTAAATCATGCGATTTATTCCTCTGCTTTGAACAGATCGTGCTTTGGCAGCCTCATTTCCATAAAATGTCTGTCAAAAAAGACAAAAGTGGATGCATAGAGCGTTCCAAGAAAAATTATAATTTTCCTACAAACCCCACGTTGGCACGTTGTGTAATTCATAAATAAAAACAGAATACAATGATTTGCAAATCCTTTTCAACTTATATTCAATTGAATAGACTGCAAAGACAATATATTTAATGTTCCAACTGAGAAACTCCTTTTTTTGTTGTTGCAAATAATCATTCACTTAGAATTTAATGGCAGCAACACATTGCAAAAAAGTTGGCACAGGGGCATTTTTACATGTTACATGGCCTTTCCTTTTAACAACACTCAGTAAACGTTTGGGAACTGAGGAGACCAATTTTTGAAGCTTTTCAGGTGGAATTCTTTCCCATTCTTGCTTGATGTACATCTTAAGTTGTTCAACAGTGGCCTAGAGCAGTGGTTCTCAAATGGGGGTACGCGTACCCCTGGGGGTACTTGAAGGTCTGCCAAGGAGTACGTGAGATTTTTTTTTAAATATTCTAAAAATAGCAACAATTAAAAAGTCCTTTATGAATATATTTATTGAATAATACTTCAACAAAATATTAATTTTTTTGTGTTTAGAATTAAGTTCATGAATCCAGATGGATCTCTATTACAATCCCCAAAGAGGGCACTTTAAGTTGATGATTACTTCTATGTGTAAAAATCTTTATTTATAATTGAATCACTTGTTTATTTTTCAACAAGTTTTTAGTTATTTTTATATCTTTTTTTCCCAAATAGTTCAAGAAAGACCACAACAAATGAGCAATATTTTGCACTGTTATACAATTTAATAAATCAGAAGCTGATGACATAGTGCTGTATTTTACTTCTTTATCTTTTTTTTTTCAACCAAAAATGCTTTGCTCTGATTAGGGAGTACTTGAATTAAAAAAATGTTCACTGAAAAAAGGTTGAGAACCACTGGCCTAGAGTGTCCGCCCTGGGATCAGTAGGTCGTGAGTTCAAACCCCGGCTGAGTCATACCAAAGACTATAAAAATGGGACCCATTACCTCCCTGCTTGGCACTCAGCATCAAGGGTTGGAATTGGGGGTTAAATCACCAATAATGATTCCCGGGCGCGGCCACCGCTGCTGCCCACTGCGCCCCTCACCTCCCAGGGGGTGATCAAGAGTGATGGGTCAAATGCAGAAAATAATTTCGCCACACCTAGTGTGTGTGTGACAATCATTGGTACTTTAACTTAACAGTCCGGGGTCTCTGTTGTGGTATTTTAGGCTTCATATTGCGCCACACATTTTCAACGGGAGACAGGTCTGGACTACAGGCAGGCCAGTCTAGTACCCACACTCTTTTACTATGAAGCCACGTTGATGTAACACGTGGCTTGGCATTGTCTTGCTGAAATAAGCAGGGGCGTCCATGATAATGTTGCCTGGATGGCAAAATATGTTGCTCCAAAACCTGTATGTACATTTCAGCATTAATGGTGCCTTCACAGATGTGTAAGTTACCCATGCCTTGGGCACTAATACACCCCCATACCATCACAGATGCTGGCTTTTGAACTTTGCGCTTCGAACATTCCAGATGGTTCTTTTCCTCTTTGGTCCAGAGGACACGATGTCCACAGTTTCCAAAAACAATTTGAAATGTGGACTCGTCAGACCACAGAACACTTTCCCACTTTGCATCAGTCCATCTTAGATGAGCTCGGGCCCAGCCAAGCTGGCAGCGTTTCTGGGTGTTGTTGATAAATGGCTTTCGCTTTACATAGTAGAGTTTTAACTTGCACTTACAGATAGCTTTTCTGAAACATGTTGCAGGCATCAAATTCCAAATGAGCTAATATTTGTAAAAAAATAACAAGGTTTTCCAGTTCGAACTTTAAATATCTTGTCTTTGCAGTCTATTCAATTGAATATAAGTTAAAAAGGATTTGCAAATCATTGTATTCTGTTTTCAATTACGGTTTACACAACGTGCCAACTTCACTGGTTTTGGGGTTTGTAGATTTTCCTCCTTGCGGCCCCTGAGCTAAAATTAGTTTGACACCCCTGATCTGGAATATACTGTCGATTAATTTCTGCCATACTGACTGATGATGACACGTACGTATTGTTGATGATTTGGAAGCGCTCTCCTTTTTTGAATGAAAGGTCATCTGACGTCCTGGCCTCATAGTCGTACAGCGCCACAAAGAATGTCACACCACCTGTAATCACACACCCTACATACATCATATGGACAAAAGTATCGGAACAAACCGACTACTCTGTATTGGAGTCGGTTTAAATATATAACATGGCAGGAAAACCCACACAATATTTAAACAATTTCCCTATTCTCTTTTAATACATAGAATTGTTTGATCAAAACAAAGTCAATAGTAAACAATAGCTAAACAAAAGGAAAAACTACTACCGTATTTTCCGGACTTTAAAGTGCACTTTTTTCCTCAAAACTTGACAGTGCGCCTTATAACCCGGTGCGCTTAATGTACGGAATAATTCTGGTTTTGCTTACCGACCTCGGAGCTATTTTATTTGGTACATGGTGAAATGATAAGTGTGACCAGTAGATGGCAGTCACACATAAGAGATACATGTAGACTGCAAAATGACTCAAGTAAAGAACACCAACATTTTATATATTTCATTGAAAATATAGAACATTACACACGGCGCTCAAAAATCCATCAAAATGTTTTAATACGACTTTGGTAAGCTATGACGACGCACCGCTTGATGGATTGTACTGTGCTTCAATATACGAGTATTATTGTGGTGTGTGTATAAGGTAAGACATATTATCTGGCGTTTTGTTTCGCAATATTATGCAAAAGCAACTTTTATTACCTTCTGGTACCTGCTGATCTGTATTTGGGATCTGCATAAGTCCTGAAAAATTGTGCGCCTCCGCCTTTGTAGTCCGTAGTCGATAAGCTTCTTCTTTTTCTCTATCTTCTTGTTATGGGACATTCATCCTCAGCTGTTGCCATTTCTAATATAAAGTAGTGTAAAGTTGTTACTTATATCTTTCAGTAAACTCGCCATGAAAGCGCTAAAACATACCGGTGTAGTGAGTTTACATTATTCACCCAAGGAACTTTAGTTTTTAGAAAGTTCCGGTCGGACGGTTTTTCATGGGACACATTTCCTGCGGATGAGGAGAAGCTGCTCCGTTATTGATTTAAGTAAAGTCTGAATGTCATTAAAACAGTTAGCTGAGAAGACGCTGTCGAAGGTGAGCCACGTAAATAAGACCGCCCACAAAACGGCGCATCCTGAAGCGACGGTCAGAAAGCGACTTGAAGATGATCTGTAAAACATCATCTATGCAACATTTTGACCAAAGAACCACCATTGCATGTTATGTAGACCACAAGGAAGTGTTTTACATTTAGAAAAAAAAAAATCTGACTCCTTTAAT